>NW_003302555.1:24368386-24520976 GCF_000004255.2 Arabidopsis lyrata subsp. lyrata
CCAATTTATCCCACATCTTCTTAAGTCTTCCATAGTACACTATCACTGTATCCCCGGTTTTGTCTACAGTTTGCTATATCAGCCCTAAGCTTACTGATTCTTGGTCTATTTCCCGCAGAGAATTGAAGTTTCAAATCTTCCCACAACGCTTGAGCTTCATCCACCATAGAAATCGATGTCCTGAGAGTCGGCTCAATCATGTTCATTATCCAAGCAATTAACATAGAATTAACCACTTCCCACTGTTCAATCTCATCCTCCTTGGTAGGTTTCTCCATAGTCCCATCAATAAACCCTAATTTCCATTTCGTTTGTAAGGTGTTCCGCGTGCACATGCTTAGCCCAATCTTCACAGTTTTCTCTCTTTAATTGAACAGTAGTGATCAAATTACCCGGTCCATCAGAAGGATGGAGATAAAGTGGAGAGGCCATAGCCTTCTCCGCCACCGTGAGTCCACTTCCACCGCCGCCTTCCGCAGCCTTCTTGCTCAACGCGAGCTCTCCTCCTCCGCTGTTCTCCCCGTCAGCAATAATCTCTTCCCTTTCTCCCTTTGTTTGATCTTTTTCTTAAAACCCTAGCTCTGATACCATGCCAAAGGGAAAAGAGAATAAAGAGAAAGTTGTGTCTTATTCATATCAAAGAAAGAATATATATATACATGTTACAGGAAACCCTAAACATACTTAAGGATTTTAACATAAAACTCTAGGAATTATACTATATTTACATATAACTCCCTAATAAAATTAGCACTCGCCGAGAAATTGAACGATACGAACCTCGGGCTCGAGAAAGTGGAGGATGCGGTCTTGGGTGTTAATGACGAGAAGCAGTGGCACATACTGTCTGATTTCCCTCATGCAGCCGACAATAACACGAAAGAGGTACTCACCGTCGAGTTGTGTATGAGGAGACTTGACCGAGAAAAAGCCTCGATATTTGAAGAGAAGACGAGCCCAACTAGTGAGAAAATGACGGAGGCCTCTGGAATTGGGCTCATCTTCCCGGAGGCCAAACTGAGTACCTTTGCTTTCTCGCCTTGCGGCTATTCGATGAATTCCGTTGAAGGAAAAGCAATTTCTACCATTCACGTGGTGCCAGAGGAAGCATGGAGCTTCGCTAGCTTCGAGTGCTGTGGATATGAGTTCAAGGACGATGAGAGTCTCCAGCAAGTGGTCGCTAGGGCCTTGGCATGCTTCAAACCAAAAATGTTCACGTTGGCGATTCGTTCGAACCTTCCCGTCATCGGTGGTGAGCCACAGTGCAACCTCGATCCCGACGGCTACAGCTGCAAGAGGGAGATATGCTCGCTAGAAAAGGGAGGCTCCGTCGTCTACTATTATACCGTCTGAGAACCCACGGTCAGATCCAGGTTATTATTATTGAAATACGTTTTATTAATTAAAATAAATTAGGGTTTGTAATATGTTTGGTTATGTTCCATCTATGTGTTTCCTTCCGTTTCACCATTTATCTTTGTGTCTATTTGGGCGACGGTTCTCTTCTGTTCTCGTTTCGGTGTGTTGTGTTATAAAAATTTGCAGATGTCTCTTGTTAGACATTGCAGTATAGTACTCACTTCGCCAAAACTTTCTCTACCCACACACACATCAAATATTATTCTAAAGTTGCAACTTTTTTTTTGGTGAAGTTTTTTATGAGATTTGAAAACCTTAATTGGAGAAAAGTAACCAGACATATAAACTGGTCCTACTGAGTACCAGTTTGATGATATGATTGATTCTTAATTGGAGAAAAGTAACTAGATATAGAATCATCATGTTATTGAACAGGATTGCCATGACCAAAGATTGATGATATGATTGTTTTTATTTTGGTCCTACATTTTTTGTTATAATCAAGTCTTAACAGATTGGAGATGATAACGCATTTAAGCAGATTGTCACTATAAAAAAACATGTACTTTAGAAAAAGTTGTACGTAAACCTTTCTCTTTCAAGTGAATAGGTGTGTTATTCTTACCACTTTCACTTCCTGACATATTTGCATAAGAGAATTGCTGATGGAATGAAGTCGTGTAAAGTTGGTGTCCTATAGTTGGGATTTGATTAAATATTCGAGATTTTAAATAGAAAGAATCGAGATTATTGCATCAGATTTGGTAACGATTGTTTAGCAAAATATCTTTTATTAAAATTTTCAAATCTTTAGAATTAAATCCGGTGGCATTCTTTTGTAAATAAGTGTATACTCCATAATTTATTTCAAAAAGTTACTTCAAAAATGTATATATAGATTGTTTTTGAAGATTTTTGTATTGCTACATTTTTAGTGTAGTTGATATTTTAATAATCATACTTTTTTGATGTATCAAATTTAATTCAAGATATTTTTATTTTTCTGTTATTATCCTTTTATTTTCTCTTATGTTTTGCTTATTTGCTTCTTGATTTTTTCTTACTTTTTACTTTTTTTTTGGTAAGTTTTCAATAATTCTAACGTATTGATAGAATTGTAGTAAATATGCGTTAAGAAAAAAAGAATTGTAGTAAATATGTCCCAAAAAAATATAATTCGGCATATTTTTCTGAAGTTTTCATCGCAAATCACATGATAATTCTACCAAAAAAGTTTTCCAAAATGAAGTCGATGGCATTAAGATTAGTGCCACTATGATTGAGTAAAGATGGGATGGGAAACTGCATTAGGTCCATTGAGCCCGTTGCAAGTCACAATGCCTACGGAACCTTAAACCACATTCTGACTTATCCGTCAACTTCTGGTCGATGCCATGGCGCATGGCTCGAAGATGAAGTTCCAAGTCATCTATTCCAACATATCTTCTATAATTCCACTAAAAATAACTATTTAAAATAATCAAAACAGAAATATATATATATATATATATAGGGAATTTGGTCAACTCTACCACATTTGACCAAAGCCTTTCCACTTCTACCACATTTGATAATCTTTTTCCACTCATACCACATTCTTGTGGTATTGTGGTATAAAAAAGACGATTTTGCCCTTAGCTGATGTGGCAGATAAAGTGCAACATTTGTGAACAAGTATTTGGGGGACAATAAACCTATTCGGGGACAATAATCAAACGACATATTAACATCAAATAAAATGAAAAGACCGCAATTAGAATTTAGGAGAACTAAAATCGAAGGACAATGAATTAAAATCGAGAGACAAAAACCAGCTAACATGCAAAAATAAGATGAAATTGTGGATGACTCAAACTTCGGAGACAACTGTATGTAATATTCCTTTTGTGTGCTCAAACAATGAATATTGTTCCCAAAGTTTGAGCACACAAAAGGAAGGGCAAAATGGTCATTACACACGGCAATTGTGGTATGAGTGATAAATGGGCCTGCAATATGGTAGAAAGAAAAAGAATTGAGTCAAATGTGGTATAGATGTTAATTTTCATATATATATATATATATATATATATATATATATATATATATATATATATATATATATATATATATATATTTCTCGATCTTAATTTCATCGCAACTTACATTGATAACTACCAAAAACATTTACCACATAAATTTTTACTGCAAACACATCAAATTATAACATCGACTGCAATTCAACTTTTATAACATGTGTTACTAGTCAACTTTTATAACATCAAATCCGAAAACACTACTTATTCCATACAATCTCAATCTCTAAACGAAATTGAAGAACAAGTTTGACATAAACCCTAATTTACTCACTTGCATAACTTAATTTCCTATATTCTAGATAAAACGATCCTCAAATAATTCGACTATACATATCTTATAGATCTCGCAATTTGAGAAGAGAAGCATTTGAATCGATCAAGCAAACTGGGATACTATTACGCCTTTGAATGTAAATACAAATCCTAATCTGAAGCATATGATCGATCGATTTCAAAGGAATGGAAGCAAAGCGACGAGAAAATTCGACAAGTCTTCGGAATCTAACTAACTAGTAACGCGCTTCTCATTTAAACTGTTTTAGTTGATTCACAAATGAAAGATGCAGATAAACATCTTCCAACATAAAAATTCTCAAATTTCAATTTGCTGAAAAAATATTGTTTTTCTCTTCGAAGAAAGCACTCAAGTTAGAAAAAAGGTAATCTGTGGTTTTTTGTATCTCCGGTCACCGGCTTTCCTTACGGGTTATGTGAGACGTTTAATTATCTGGGTTGTTGGATTCTAAAATCTTCTAATACAAACTCATATAATTATAATTTTTATACCAAAACAATCTTATTATAAGTAAATCTTACAAAATATATATTTTACGGACAGGAACAAAACCGTGGAGAAGAAATAAACGAATTAGGGTTTCGACCAAAGATGGAACAAGGAGAAGAGAAGAACGAAAATGTCACGAGAAAAAGTGGAAGACGAAGTGAACCATCATCGTTGTCAAAATCAGCATCGTCCTTACTTCTCGATCTAACCTCGGAGATACTCCTAAGGCTGCCTGCGAAGTCAGCTGTGAGGTTTCGTTCTGTTTCGAAGCTTTGGTCATCGATCACCACTAATCCATATTTCATCAACTCGTTTCAAAGTCGACCTAATCTTCTTCTCTTCTTCCGAGAAGGTGAGAGGTTACTTGTTTTCACGCTTCCTCAACACAATCGGAATCCGAATGGATCTTCTTCTCAGCCTATTGATAGTTACCATATAAACTATCCAAATATCGTTCCTTCACCATTAAAACCGAGTCGGTCCACGGCTTGATTTGCTTTCAGAAAGCAGGAAACCCTTTAGTTTGGAACCCTACTATGAGAAAGCTCTTACCTTTACCTTTACGCAAACCCGAGAAGAGCTGGAAGAGTATGAACTTCTTTTTAGGTTATGAGCCAGTCGAAGGTAAACACAAAGTAGTGTGCATGCCTTGTGGTAGAGCTTATTATGATGAGTGTCAGGTTTTAACATTGGGATCAGATCAAGAATCATGGAGAACGGTCAAAACCAACCACAAGGGTGGCCCTGTCACTGTCCATCGAACAATTTGCTATGGACAATGCAGATGCATCAATGGTGTTATATATTACCTAGCCGGTATTAATTTTGTTCTGGTTATAATGAGTTTCGATGTAAGATCTGAAAAGTTCGATGTGATAGAATTACCATGGGATAATAAGCTTTGGCCTACGATGTTGATATCTTATGAAGGAAGGTTAGTTTGTCTTAGTTCCAATGGGAACAATAGTCGTTCAATGTGGGTTTTAGAGGATGCAGAGAAACAGGAATGGTCGAGTTATAACCTTTTACCTCTTTCTCACTATGATCCGGGTTCGGAAGACCTTTTCAAACTAATAGGTATTACTATTGATGGTGAACTGATTTATGTACCAAACGCGGTGTTCGAATCTTTTGATGTCATATATATTGATCCAAAGAGAAAGACGTTTAGAAGAGTAGGATATAGAGGAATTGGAGATAAAGATTTTAGACAACGCAATGAACTTGGAGAAAAACCTCTGCGTGGGCTTCAATTTTATCCCAATCACATTGAAACTCTCATGTCTTTGTAGTTTTCTTTTTTATATATATGGTTTTCTTCTTATTTTTATAATGACACTATATTTATGCAACCTTATGATTTCTTATTCTTTCAATATCTTTACATTTTAATTGTAATCTTCTGGCTTTTTCCATAATTTTTGTATCCTTCTTTTAACAAACTTCCTTCATCATGGAAGCCAGATGAGTAACAGCAAGCAGTAGCAGATAATGTGGTTAAGATGCTTGACCTTGCACCTTCTGCGAAAGAGGAAGTACTAAAGCCTGATCTTACTCCTAACCCGGTTTTGCATGTAATACCAGTTTTGTTCTGCTTTTGACTATGTATGATTGTTGTAGGTAATTTGTACAATTTCCACGGATTTTATGGTAGTGGAAATGGTGCAAAACCATAAAATGTCACTCAGCTTAGGAAGACATTTCCTCACAGCCACGGGAGCTAATATCTACATCTCAAACAAGAGAGTGATTCTTCAACATGTCAACAACAAGGTCTCTAATTACCCCATAAAAGCCTCTACGACAAATTATATGAACACATGTCAAAAATCTAGTCGATTAATTAGGTTACACGTTTCATAATCAAGTAACTATAAATATGTCACATGTTGAAGTCTCATGAAACGCGTTTAACTTCATATAAGAAGATATATGTGTGTGTTAATATCTATAATTGAATTATGAATGTCCTATTTTTATAATCCTATGACCGAGAACATAATTTAGTTGAATTTCTAAACACTTAAATATCTGATCATAAACAATCTTTATTATCACGTTAATCATATATAAATTTAATCATTGACATTTTTTTTTTTTTTGACATCTTTGGATCGACAAGGCCGATCCATAGCCAATCTCTACTACGCGAGATAACGCGACTGAGTGGAGTCGAACTCCGGTGGAGAAGGCGGTGTCAATCCCTAAACCTTTGTCTTTAGTCAAGTGGTTAAGTCCATTTAATTTGACTCCAATGACTTATTTAGCACATTAAACATAATATGATAAACATAATATGATTATATTACAACATAGGCAAAGGTTTGATAGCGGAAGCAGCAAACACACAAAATACATAAAAGGAGACGTTACTGATTCAGATGAGACTATAGTTTACTCTCCGAGAGAGGGGATTGGGACGGAATCCGAGGGCGGCTGCATGGAATCCAAAGGGGGCGGGGCGAAGAGTGAAACTGTGTCGATCACTCGATTATGTCAGTGATTGCACCCCAAGATAAATCATCTACTAAACGCCCTATTTCTTTTCCAGTTTGGAAGACTATGATGACCGGGGCATTGGCTAAATTGTAAAGTATTTTAAAGAATGGATTCGTCAAAATATTGACTTTACGCAATATAATTAGGCTACCATAAGTTTCAGACAACCGAGCCAGTTGATCATCCAATATAGCGCATCGGCCACGGCACAACGAGGATGTTACCGTAACAACTATAGGAAGTTGAGTCGTGGTCAGAATAAGTCGCCATTCAACTTCGTTACTCAACCATTTCACTTCCCCTACGTACACACATGGAATGAGTACGTGGATCGTCATACAAAGAGATAAAATTCATCAAGATTATAGTGATTTAAATATATGAGATGGTTATTTATACCTTGACTAAAGCCACTGCCCACCAAGTACATTAGGCATTAGCATTGATTTTGAAAGACTAATTTTATTTTAATATAAAATTCCTATACCTTTTATTTATTTATTGAAAATTACATTTTAGAGACAACCTTAGAGTTCTAAGAAAATTACAAGGACTACCATTAGAATAAACAAAACATGAAAAATATTTTGTTACACTCTTGGTCTAGGTGTAGCCGAGGAAAATGCACTTACCATATTTGTAGCAGCAGATCAAGAAGAAGGTACCTAATTTAGATTAGATTTCATTTAATCGAGTTATGACATTTTTTAATGGAGTAAATTGTTACAAAGTATAGACATGTTAATTATATTATATACCATACCTCAAACAACAAGCCCGTCTAGCTCAGTTGGTAGAGCGCAAGGCTCTTAACCTTGTGGTCGTGGGTTCGAGCCCCACGGTGGGCGTTATATTTTTATATTATTTAACAATTTATAGGTTTGAATATCATTAGAAGATAAATATGGATGAAATCAATAACTATCAGAATTCTGTGATTATACTATTGGTTGGTTCCAAACTGGACTATTTTGGCATCTGGAAATATATGTTAAAAAAATAAATAGAATTATATATGGTAGGAGAGAGAGCCCGTATACATGTGATGTGGTACAACGAGTCTAATGTAGGAGAAGTCTGTACAGTACCCGATTTGCAGACGTTTATAATTTATATACACACTTATATTTCTTCTACGATATGATTACCAAAAAACCTACACCAGAAAATTTTGAACAAAATGAAATGTCCTTTTTCGCTAAAGCTATGTGTTCGTCTCGCCCACCTGAGAACAAAAGTATGTCTAATCAGATATCAGACTCAAAATGCTACCACTCCCGCTTTCCGTAAACGCAAAAGCCGGATGCTAAAACCATGAAACTATAGCAGTACCAAACTATAACTGACATTTGTGTTTTTGTTACGTTCAGAGATTGGTCAGTGAATACAAAACACCAGAGATTATCTAGCCATTAACCCGTTGCGTTTAGATACTTAAGCAAAAAAACAAAAAAGCAAAGCTTTGTTCAAGCAAATGGACAAGAGGAAAGAGCCTTTACCGGGGAGACTGAGAGGGGACATTGGAAGGTGAGAGAGCTCAAAGATTGAGAAAGCTTCTTCAAGCTTTAACTTGAGCTGGTCGTAGGGCTAGTGCCAAAGGTTGAAGATGGTGTAACTGAAGCTGGCATTTGTTGAGAAGCTCCTTCAGCCCAAGAACTCTCAGAAATTGGGGAATATGGCCTCGTCACTTTGTTTTTCACCATTCCCTAAAACGAATACAATAATTAAATCATTATATTAATTTGTTTTTTTGTTTGGCATCTAATTTCCACCACTGTAACTATCACTTATAACATGTTAGGGCCCGATTATTACAAGGGTGTCACTATGTAATTCAAAGTGAAATAAAGAGCTCTTCTCACCTTTAAAGCATTCTGCCCATACAAGTTAATGGCTTGATCGATGGCTGAGTAAACATCAAAGGCCTGCTTGGTGTTGGGAATGCATTTGACAACACGGAATTGTTCCTTCGGGTCATGTGGCTTTGCTTTCAGATAGAGAATAAGCCGCGAAGGTGGAGAGTTAGGTTGGTCTTTTTTCCCGTCAGTCAGTTCCATGGTTACCAGATCATTCCATAGAATATCCCACTGTATAGAACACGCATCTTTTGCCGGAATAAACTTTCTTTGACCCATTATGTTGGAAGGTTGCTAGAAACATTAAAACATTGCAAATTTCAATAGAATTTCTTGGATAGGTACAGGAGACGAACACTATACCAATTAAACCTTATGCATATATATAGAGAGCAAAAAGGTTTTGTCTAACTCACTTGTAGCAATATCACTCTTCGATGTGTGATCATCAGAACTTTTCCTTTTGGTAGGATGAAATGACTTTCGTAGGCATCTGTTAATGCAAACTTTCCGCGTACTTTAAACAGATCAACCTGGCCCAGGAATGATCCAGATTCTGCCAACTGCAATATGACCTGCAAATGCAAAATATTGGAGGATTGAATTTTTGTATAAGAATAATCATATGCTAGGTAAACCAAACCAATATATTATCAGCAGTAAATCCATTCCTCATCAGCTAACCAAGAGCAAGACGCTAGTGCAAGGGCAGGAAATACAAATTTGAACAAATTTATTATGGGTACAAATTGTACCTGCCCCTGTGCTCTGTAATCATTGTAAGGACGAAGCAAGCTATCAGCACCAACAGCTCTTGGAAGTCTCCGGCGAAGAAGTTGTTCATCTGAGGTGATGGCAGCTGCTATCTTCATCCTCATGGCATTTGCACCTTCGGTAGTCTTCGACAGAAGATCCAGAACTCCGCTCACAGGCTGGGCAGCAGCACCAATGATTCCTTTCCCAAACCCAGAGACAAAGCCTTCGACACCAGAAGACTTTGCACCTTCGAGCGGCTTTGTCAATATGCCTGTGACTCCTCTAAACAGGCCTTTCGCTAGAGCTCCACCTCCTTCTCTGATAATATCGCCAAAGTCCTCAACACCTTTGTTCTCCTGCCAAATACAAGAAACACATGAGCGTGTACTAATAAAATGGAGCACAGGAAAGAAACACTGTAGCAAGCCCATACATTTGTTTAGTAACAGAAGCCATGAAAAAATTCAAGTATTAAGAGAAAAAAAAACAAAGCCATGAAGAAACCTGTTTCTGTCGACTTTGGATAAATTTTTTATCCATTGATAATGCAGCTATGCCTTGACTCATATGTCCAAGCGCGCTGCTTGCATTGCCAAGAATATCCACACCTGAGAGCAACTGAAGAGGCTGGCCAAGGAGGTCTTTCTTTACGTTCCTAATAGCACTATTGATCATAGTACTTTGGCGCATGGATATGTTCTCATGAAATCTCTCACTTATGCGTACCTATTTGAAGATAAGAAGAATTAGAAAAAACGAAAAATACATACTGGGTTGAACTGAAAGTGTAGCAAGTAGTACATTGACAAATCAAATTCTATAAACTACAAAACTTGTCGACTTTAATTGGTGTCCTACTGAGTACCAACTAAAAACTAAAGGACATAAACCAATGAATTACTCTGGAATACTTACTGGCATGTTTTCTGTATTCCCAAGAGCAGTCATCAGGGATGACCAAAATCCAAGCACTCCCCTCGGCCTTTGACTGGGGGACATCGCCATGGATACTTTAAATCTAACTTCCGAGAAGTTAAGAAGTCTGCATTTTTGGAGGGGTGTAACCAATATTACGTCTTGTGAATGGAAGATTCATTCCGTAAACAGCATATATATATATATATAGCAAGAAAATCCCGTACATACCCGATTTGAATGAATGGATCAACTGATACAGCCGTCGACTTAGGATCGGATAGTCTACTCAAGTTGGCTTGCTGGATCATCTCATGAATGCGCCAGATAATAGGTTCATGAATGTTTATCAGAAAGGCAGTATTTTCACGTCCCTATTACAGAGATATAACAATGTGAGCAAAATTTTAAATGCAATAAAGAATTGTTCAGGTCGAAAACAGAAACTGTAAAAACTTACTTGGAAACCTATATACGGGTAGACACGGAGATCGAGGCCAGCATTTGATTGCAAAGTAACAGAAAACTTCAAAATGTAATCAGCTTTATCTCCAGTTCTCTGTGGTCTGAAAAGAACTGGCATTGGAGCCAATGGCAATTGGTTATCAACTTGTATTCCTTGCATCCTTAGTTTGAACCTGTAAAACAATAAGCGTTTAGCGATAGCCCAGTGTGCTTGGTTTGTATAGCTGCCAACAGAATCTGATAAGCGCAAATGGCAATTCATGATCTTAGCAAATGTTTTTCCCTGCAAGTCTCAAGCAAATCCTTTTCTGCATCCTAGATGTTTGGAACTTTTCACACTAATGAATGCACAGAGACAGTATCCAAACTTATCGAATTACATAGAAAATCAGTATGGAGAATTGGTGATATATGATGGCCCTTACATTAGTAAATTAGAGCTACACCTTAAGAACCTGATAAACTCACCTGCTAAGTCCAGAGCCCAATCCGGTTGAATATGCCACAAAGAGGTTTTGCACTGACATGTACAGTATTTCCTCAGGAGCATGGTCGATTACGGAGATTCCAAGTTCAGCAAGCTCAACAATAACATGAAACTCAGAATCTTCTGAGGCCAAAAGATGAGATTGCTGAGACTCATTTCCAGATAATTCTGATAGAGATGATGCTGGAAGTCTTCTGCTTATGCTTGACGTAGGCTCAATTGCTGGCATCCAGTCACTGATTCTGACAATATTCTTTTTGTCTTCCTTTAAAATAGTAACTCGTATGGGTCTGGTAGGTCCATTTTCACTTCGTGGTGGATAATCACCTATCTTATCAATATCGAACTTTTCTGATTTAGAAGGATCGTTTCCATCAACAAGAAGTTCAAATAGATGTCGTCTACCAAGATCTTCCCAATAAAACGAAGCAGCCGCGTTAGGAGGAAGAAATTGCCAAGACTCGCTGACACCTTCCACTTGGCGATAGCGAATAGGAAGAAACATGGAACGGTTCTCGATCCTAGGAGAGTTGATTCACATTTTAGTGAGTACAAAAAATATGTATGAAAAGACATAATTATAGGAGAGGGAATACACATTTGGATTCAGCTAACATGATGCATCATTGTATAAAAATGAAGTCATGAGGTTCTTCCACGAACGAGATTATTCACCAAAATTATAACAGTTTTTGAAAAACATATGTTGCAGAAATTTAATTAATCTTAAATGCAAACATGCTCAAGCAGTTGGAAAATCTACCATCTAAATAAATCCAAGCAAAGACAGTACAGTAAAGTCAGGTAGATAACTGAAGCATGTATGTTTACCTGTAAGGGCCAGAGATAGAGTTTGGCCTGAAGATAACTTCATAACGTGAGTTTTTTGTCCCGCTTCTGACTTGTACTCTTAGCTGCAATTGATCAGTCCCATCTTCTTTTGCAACAGGGACACGCATTGTACCTTCGCTAAAGACACTGAATGGCGTGCTCCATCTACATCCCTTCACTCGTAACTGAAAGTGTCCATCCGCCGTAAGCACATTAATCATCATTAAAAAAAAGTTACAGAATATGAAGGTATTAAACATACTTTCAGTAACTCAAGCCGGGTGGAAGACTGCCATCCAAAGAGTTTCGGAGGATCAGAAGGATGAATCCATTCTTCTGTCTGACAATCGCACTGTTGAAGACAGATGCTCACGCCCACCCTGTTGATAAATAAGGTGTGTGGTTGGAGATGAATAACCTGAAAACAATATTGTCATCTTATGTTAAATTGAGAGTCGGATAATACCAAGTTTAACTTGATATTCTGACCCCAGAAATGCTAAGCATCAAGTTAATAGTAAGCATTGATCTGCCTCTAAATCAACTTGATATAACGGATAATAACCTAATATATAGCAACCGCATGTATACTTTTCACAGAAACAGGAGATATAAAGCGGAGGCTAAACAAAGTCTTGTATGTATATCGTTAGGAGTCTCCACAACCAAATAGCGTAAATTAACAGCAACAAGAACACTTTGCAAGAGCACACATTTGATTTCAGACAGGTGATTAACATTAATGTGCTAGAACAATGAGAAAAATAAAACAGTGATATCTGACCTTTGTTCTGTCAGATGTCATATTTAATACTGCCGAGAGCATGTAGTATGAGGCGTCCTTGCAGAATGCCTTTACATCTATGCGTTCCTGGAATAGGATTTGTGGTTAATACAAGGAACAAATATTGCCAGGTCACATCTATGCGTTCCTGGAATAGGATTTGTGGTTAATACAAGGAACAAATATTGCCAGGTCACCCAACCAACTAAAGAAAATGGTGACTCAGCCAGGACTAGGAGGGAAATCTTTCATACAAAAATGAGTTGGAAATGGTTAAAGAAATTAAACACAGCCCAAGAAAATTTCAAGCCATTAGTTTTCAGAATATCATTTAAGCTGTAGCTAGTCACCTTCTTCTCAAGCTCAAGGAGAGAAATTCCAGGACTGTAACTATCAGAATCCCGAGCTGCGACAGCAATACCAATTCGTGGGGAGACATAAGAATCCTTCTGAGACGGAAACAGCACAACGCCACTCCGGCCAGCTGATTCTTGTGGAGAAAGCATACTAGGCATAGGACTAGTATCCTCAATACACTCTAGCACTCGGACATTTTTCTTCTGGTGTCTTCTCTCCATCGAAAAAACAGGATTTTTCTTAAAAGATTTGGAAGCCCTAGTCAGACAGGGGGAGCCAGCTTCCACATTTTCTGAAGGTTCAATCTCCACCACTCTATAGCTTAGAGGAAGATAGGAATCATTTGTAATCCAGTATGGGACAAAGAACCTTATAGTCTTTGGTGCAGCCCCTGTTTCTCCCACATCACGTTCTATACTTACACGCAATCTCCTGAAACTCCAATAAAAGAGTTGGAAAAAAAAATCATTACATGGAATATGGTATTAGGTTATGTAAAAGAAAGAAAAATCTTCATTTGATAACTCTCAACATACTAGGTTCCGTCAATATATAATGTTCAGCTAGACAAGATTTTCCTAGGGATACTGCTTAGGTGAAAAGAGATACTGATACAGATAACTTTTCACGACCCATCCATGGTCAGAGCCATAACCTTAACCCCAATTCTTAACAAGCATATATTCAATTTAAACAATAAATATGTATATAATCAAATAACTGGGTAATAAGCAGAGATAAAAGACTAACAATTCCGGAAAAACTGAGCGCTAAAGAAAAGAGTTACAAACCTTTTGCTCTGTTGATGGACGAACCAAAAGGATGACACGCTGTCGTTTGAAGATATATCTAAAACAGGAATAGGATCCTACAAAAGCAAACTGAAACTCAGTAATGTTCTCAAGTGTAGGTAGTTTCTTCTGCAGAATATAAAGGCCAACCTTTTCCAAAGCCCAGCCGCCATGGACAGCTAACGTAAGATATACAGGTCTCTGAATATCTGCTGAATATACATGAGCACTCTTCCTTGAGGATACTACACCATGTTGTCTCTCGAGATATGTGCCTTCTTTTGTCTTTTCCCACACTGTGAATTTGACAGGACAAGGAAGTCTATTTTCTAGCTTCAAAGGAGAACTAATAGAAATTTTCCAATCATAAACTGGTGTATTGAGGTCTGTATGAAGAACTGACGCATCTGCTCCTACACTGAGCCATAATGGCTTACTCCCAGTAGAAGGCTGGCAGCAGAAAAGCATATCCTTCTTCTCAAGCTGGTTTAATTTCAAAAAAAATGCAGATGCCCTGCTGCTTTGCTTGATTGTATTCTGCCGAGTCAGCAAACCTTGATCAACAAATGGTTGATCTTTTCCGCAACCAGAACTCACTGCGACGCAACAACCCCATGCATAAGAATGATGAGGGTTTTCAACCTTTGGCCGGACATGCAGGCACTGTTCATTATCCTTTGATAAACATCCCCATGGTAAAACATATGAAGATCTAGAGGCAATCACAGCATTATGATTGCTTACTCCAGAAGAGACATTCTGATCGGAAGATATAGATATCTCTAAATTGACATCTGAATCATTTACAACTGTAGCTAAACATCTGAATGTTGCGTGCTTTCTCCCATTTCTCATAGAAACTTCCATTGCAATAAAATCATTTTGTAGTGATTTCGGAGCAATACAGAGTGGAAGCAGCGAGCGAATGCTATGCCATGAGTCATCAGGGCGAACCCCAATCCAGAAACCCGTGTCTCCGTCAACAAAATCCTTACTTTCCATATTTCTTAGTGTGTTGGGGATTGTAGTCTTCTCAAAGTAAGATGTTGAGATAAGCAAGCACCCGTTGTCATGTTTATCTTCAGCATTCTTTATTTCATGATAAAATGGAGAATTGAGAATGCATGTTATAAAATCTTGAGATACGTTAACAAACCCTAGAATAAATGAAAAACAGCTAACCTTTCTCTGAAGCGTATACGAACTTATATTCTCCGCATCACTTGATTGATGTAGCATCCTTACTGAAGCTACCTTTCTAAGCGTACTTTCCCCATGTCCAACAGGAAACGAAAGTGACCCGACGACCTCCCCTGTAATAGTCAATAGCTAACTATCATGTAACATTTGTAAAATCTCGACTCATTGTGAACTCTTGGAAAAATGTCAAGTCATATTTTATTCACGAATCAGGTGCGAACAATCCAAGGACTCAATGAAAAATAAAAAATGCCAATTCAATCTCAAAAGGAACAAAATTACACACATAAGGAATAGTTGAACATGTCAAAGAAAAGAGTCTAAGAAGTAAAAGGATTGAACCTTTTCCAGCTTTAGCAGCAAGGTTTGTTACCTCAACCTCCAATCTGGCAACTCCCTATAACAATTAAACAAATAGAAAAGAAAAAAAAAAGATACTCATATGAGATAAGTTCCAAAATCATGACAACTGTTACCAGTTTAGAAAGGAATATTGTAGACAGACATACCAATCTAACTTGTACCACTAAGCATCTAAATCATAATGTATTATTGGGATAGCAACAAGGCTTAATCGCTTATGTATACCGCATATTTGAAGAAACAGAGAATATGAATAAAGGAAGCAAACTATTTCCTTATGAACTACCTTCCGTGGAATTTCAAAAATAAAAAGTTCATTCCACTTGGAAGAGCACTCCATCAAGTCGTTGACAATTGTAGTGGAAGGCTTGACACACTTTGTCCTAGCACTTTGAGGAAAAAGCTTTTGTGGTTCTGCACCCTGACTATCAACAACAAGGCGTAGGGTGCAAAAGAAACTGTGACTGTTACCATCATCAATGATATGCAAACCCTGAACAAAAAAGTGAAGGTGTCATCTTAACCATACAAATTTCTAACAGTCCACTGTAAGTATTTCAAATGATGCTAAAATACTTGTATAGAAACCTTAGCCTGAAGAATCTGTACAGTCATGTAATTGCGTGCTTCTCTAGAACTGTCTGCAACATTTAACCTATTGGAGAACCTTGGAGGGGGAACCCAGACAGAAGTGTTTTCGTCGTGACACAATTTCACAACTACATCTGAGTTCTCCTCCAGCTTTTTCAGATAAATGTCACGGCCGAGTTTATTCTCTACCACAATCGTCTGAAAATCATCTTCGTCAAGAGCTGAAAAAGCTGAAAGATCCCCACTCTCACGAGAGACAGCTGATTCCTGCACCAGAGCAGATTAGTAAGTAACACATTATGAAAATTTATACACTGACGGAAAAAGAAAAAAGAATACTGTACTTCTTTCATTTTGGCCGCTCTTTCTTCAAGTTCTAATTGCCTTCTCCAGGAAACAACGGCATCGCCAAGAGTTTCAAGGTTTGCAGCACTAACATTTATGTTCAAAATGTTAGTAGCAGCAATTCGCAGCCGTTTTCCTGGCTTTGAAGATTGGTTCAAAGCAGTATCATATGTTTCCAACCTACAACGTGAAAGTGAGCAATCAAAATATTATTTCAAATACTACGTTTTATTTTCTAGTTAAGTCGCAACATAAATAAAAAACAATATTGTCTTTACTTGAATATTCCATCAAATGGCTCCAGAAGCGGCTCCCACGCTTCCAACTGCGTATTAAATGTTGAAGCAGCAATTGAGGAAATGAGTACTGCATTCATGGCCTCAGGACGACCATGAGTTGCTAGCTTGATATTGGTGACAGTTGTGTCAAAGAGAGGAGTCATCTGGAAGAATTCAGAATAGGATCAAGATGTAAACACTAGGTTTAAAAAAATTGGCTAATAACTTTAACCATATAACATACCATTCCATGTAATCCATCTAGAAGTGTCAGGGAGAAGCATCTCAGCTTAATTTCTGCATTTACATTTTCCTGTGTCTTCGGCTTTACAGATTCTCCAACAGCGAAAGCCATTCGACTTGGAGGCCTTTTAAGATCAGAACGTGCAAGAAAAGTACATGCCTACACAAGGTATCAGTAGCTATCAAGATTGGAAAATACTTTTCACTATGTGGGTAGTTAAGCTAAAGATGGATAGTAGCTATTTCACAGAAACAGAAGGTCCTACAATTCAATGATAACTATTGGGAGCCTTTAAAGAAAAGAGACACAGCATCAAAAGTTAAATGGGTTGTCCAACCTGATTGTCAACTTTCCAAATGCTCCAGAGTTGAGAAGACTTTGAACTTGAAGATCTCGTGAGAGAAGCTTCATAAATGTTGGCCTGGTTAACAAGATCAATCCTTGGACAACAAAACGAATCGACATGAGGCGCCTCATCAAATTTAGAGAGAACACATCCTAGAGAAACATAACCAGGAGGTGCAACAGGAAACCAGCAGAAAACTTCATCGAAACCTTTCCCCACAATATGTGCGACTTTATTGAACTGCACAGGTTTTGCAGCAATCTCAGAGTCATCTGCTTTGAAGAGTATTCCCAGAGCAGGTGGCTCCAATCTAATTTGAAGAAAAACTCAAAGATTATACAACATTTGTATAAAAAAACAGTCCTTTCACGGTAGCTAATATAAAGACAAAGTAAAAGTTAAATATTTACTAACCCTTCAGTTATGCTATCACCCAATATTGCAAAACCAGGACGTGAAATAGGCCTCCATATTGAGACAGGTCTACGAAGATCACCACCTTTGTCCCACCAGATTCTCTCAAAATTAGGAGTTGAAACATGATAACTAGTTGCCTTCGAAATTGACCTGAGAATGTCCCATCCTGATGAACTTCCAGTCTGATCACTTGTTTGCTCGCTCCGGGACCCACTTCTCAATGATGGGTCAGAGGATGAAGATGTCTTCGACTGAAGGGGATTCCAAAGAAGACAATGACTGAGGCCAGAGCTATATTTTTTGGAAGGAGCTGCAGTTGAAGTGTGAGCATAGAATGATCCAAGAACATTATCAGCACGCCAAATGCTGAACCCAGACTCAAATAATGAACTGGAGGGAACGGTGTATATGCACTCAGAGAAACTGCTGGAAGATACAAGGTCAGACCTTAGACAATAAACAATGTGATCAGGTGGTGGCACACTTCCTATATTTGCAACACAACCCATAGCAGTGTACCCTACAGGAGCTACAGGCATCCAGAGGGAACACTCATTGCTATCATGGGAATGATGAACATTAGCCCCTTCTAAACCTTGAATAATAGAGAATAGGCCAATACGATTAAACCCAATCGGCTTCCTCACACGCCCATATGTATTACTTACTGCCATTACAGCTTGTGTAGGAGGAATTGCCCTGTAAGAAAATTTTTAAGAAATTAATGATATAATGTAGCTTTAACTTCTAGAAGAAGAAAACATCTGTACACTGAACCAAACTCTTGTTAAACAATTGTAAGCACTGGCACCAACATGTTACACCCAATTACCCGTTAAGCTAACAACTCTAATATAACAAGAGCTTGCTAGTCTCTGTTACGGAAATGGTAATATAAATTTTCTGG
This sequence comes from Arabidopsis lyrata subsp. lyrata, assembly GCF_000004255.2. Lineage (NCBI taxonomy): Eukaryota > Viridiplantae > Streptophyta > Magnoliopsida > Brassicales > Brassicaceae > Arabidopsis > Arabidopsis lyrata. The sequence goes on from NW_003302555.1 coordinate 24,387,040, forward strand.
ACGCAGTTCAAAGCTATTAATGAGTCTGAATAGATAAGTCATGATGAAACAAAAGGTTTTTTTTGACCCTTAAGAACTTTTTTTGTGAATATACAAATAAAAGGACTATAACCATTGTAAGCTTTGTTGTAGGGATGAAAAAATTAAAGCAAAAGATACATAACAATGAGATATACATGCAACCAGATGAGTAACTTGTTATATATTACCTTGACGTCACACAGTCTCCCAATATGACATAGTTGGAAGGAGCCTGCGGCCTCCAAATTGTGAGGTTGTTCCTAGGTCCATTTTCTGCTCACCATCCCCAAAACGAAATAATCAATGTAAAGGATATAGAACAAATATTCTTTATAATCAACAGTATAATTGTCTGAGACAGTTGCTTAAGTAGATGGAACATGATGACCAAAAAATCAGACAGCTTTAAGGTTAAACCGTGCCACATAACTTAACTAATGTCATACCTTTTGGTGAAACCCAAATCCTGTCAAAGTTGGTGCATGAAGCTAAAGGAATAGCATTTCCAGATTGTAAAGCTCCAGTTACTTGGCTCTGCAGATTCAGTAGGAGAGAAAGAGCACTCAAAGAAAGGTGCATGTATATGTCAGTGGAGGTTAAGGACATATTTGTTTTCTCTTTGACAGAAGTATATCCCCCAGAGATATCGACTGGATCAAGAATGATAAGACCAGACCCAGTTTCAACAACCAGGTTCTTTAGCAAGGCTCGAACCCATATGTCATTTTCTTTTGAGGCATACCTGTTGAAACAAGAGCAAAATTACATTAACATTGAAACATGAAACTTAAGATCCATTACGCAACTAGTTTAGAAAAAGCTGATTTTCAATGTCACGAGCAGGATGTAGTGGTGGTCAGATGGGAGGTTATTTTAGTACAATCCTTTCTTTATACAGGCATATAGATAAAGTAATCAAGCAATCATATTTGTGTCTGCGGAAATATTTGATTGTTACGCTCAGACCTAACTGTCCAGAACTGTCATGTATGAAAAAATGTGGATAGATAAATCACTGATACAGTGGTTTAGAGAACGCTGCACTTACATAAAATTAAAATCCAATTTCACTCGCAAAAGCTTTTCTACAGCAGAGGAGTCATCCAGAGATGATTTTGTACCATCAAAGAATGTGAACTCAGGAGAAACAACCTGCACAAAAACAAGCTATGAATTTGACAAATACAGCAAAACAAGAATATTTGGTTTCCTTAATCAGATAGGCCTGGAATCCAGAATTTGTGGTAGATTACTCAAAGAAAGTTTAGGAAGAGACCTCTGTATAACCAAATTATGAGTCAAAAGAGAAAAAGAATGGTACACCAAAATCAAGGAGTAACGACTCAAAAAGTAAGGTAATAAGTAAAGAGAAACCATGTATCAAAGAAGATAAAAAATAAACATAAAGTAGGCAATCAAAACTTAAATAAACCCGTGAAAAACAAAAAAAAGAAGTAAACCTACCTGAGCTTCAAAGGTAAAACTCTGACCAGACTTCGAATCATATTGACAAGTGTCTAAAACATCTGATGATTTGTGCGCATTGCTAAGCACATTCTCCGGATTAGATGAGGCATTTTCTAACATTGAGATGTCAACACCATCTTCCGGAGAAAATAAACAGCTACTATCATTACTCAAGTAAATGCACTTGCTCAGAAGCGATCCATTCTGCCACATGCATAAAAGAAAAAACAGAAAACAAGCAGCTAGCATAAATCAAGAATCTTGGAAAAAGGGGAGTGTGGAGCAATGATTACAACAAGAAAGTTCCTTCTCCTCTTCTCGCTATAAGTGCTTAGCAAATGTATAGAAATTTACTCTGAGCAAGCTCAGTGACTATGCAAATTACGTAAGTATGTATTAAATATTAAATTGTTTAAAAGAGAGAAGAGTCTCAACCTTAATTTTCACATTGACGAAGCGCAACTTCTTTCCATGCCCAACGATTATGATGGGTTCTAATCTTCCTACGTTTAAATCCTTCTCTCCTTGCTCACTCAACGAGATTACCTTTCCGCATCCGTCATAGATATACTCATCAATGCCCAGTGAATCTGCAACTAACTGTCTACGTGGGGACAAGTGCACAACATCTTCTGTCTGTTTATAGAGAGGTTCAGAGAGAACTATGCCACTACTTCTGGTGATTGGATCATTTGTTGGATCTAATGTTTCATCTCTTCCTGTTATTGCACGCAAAGCTGGAACAAAAAATTCACCAACTGCAAGAAGGAAGTCAGGAACAGCAAGGATACGAGGTTGTTGCACCCGCAAAACACATGACTGAGAGGATGCTCGCCATCTATAATCCATCAACAACATCGTTGAACATGGTGCATCAAAATCAAGAACAGCCCTAGAGTTGACTCGCTTAAAGCTTCCCTTATTAAGGGAAAAGGGAAAAGATTCAGAAGAAGCTTGCTTGGAAGCATCGACCGATGAGCCAAGCATCAGTCGCATTTCAGGCTTTGTGTTAGGCCGAATATCAAGAACAGAAACTTTAGGAACTGACACATACAAATCTGTCTCAGATAGTGACGTCATCCTGTAGGATACCCATAATCCTTCAAGCTGTGAATGAAAATTTGGTATCTTAGATATCTGGTATAGTTCCTAGATGACAAAATGTACGAGGAAATAGAAGAATTAGGCTCAGAAGCACGTACCGCAACATGAGCTAATGGTGACTCTTCATTAACACTATTACGTAACTCGAGAAGAGCATAACTGATATCAACAGCCAGTATGGTAACTGTACGTGACATTATCATCTGACTATTCAAGTTGACTTTGTCAGCCAGTAGACGCATTTTAGCTTTGGGACCAGCACTGCTACCACGGAAATCTGGAGGTAGCTTTGGCTCCTCAAACAAATTCATGGATGTGCAACTTACAATAATATCATATTCTTTGTCAGACATCACAGCATGCAAGAAATCAATCTGCACCGCAAATATTAAGAAAATAATTAGTCCTAAGAAGTGACTGCTGATACCAGTAGTTAGGATAAGGTAACAAGTTTATCCATAGTATTTAGGGATAATAAACAAAAAAAAAAAAAGACACTGAAAGATGACTCCCAATAATACGCTTGCCTAAAAGGCAATTAATATAAAATTTAAATTTGTGATTATTCCATAGCAAGGCGATCCTTTTAAGATAATAATGTTTATAAGTATAGTCATCCCTAGCCTAGCAATATGAAGAATCAAAGACCAAAAAAAAAAAAAACTTCACACCAAAAGCAAATATTTAAGAACGTCAAAATATAGAGAATTAGACTTGTACCTTAACCTCAACCGAAAGTGTTGGGACTTTCTTAAAAACATCTCTTAGGCTGCGCCGGACAAAAATGTCCAATCCCTGGCCTTCACGTATCATTGGTTTACCAATTGAACCATTTATGCCTACTGACATATTTAGTCCAAGAATCTTTACAACAAAAACCAATAGAAATAATCATCAGGCTAAAGAGTTTTCATTCCTCACAATAAATACAAGTGTTCCATACTTTTCGTAATATATATGTACCTTCGCATGAAGAACATCTACACGTACAGCACTGTGATCTTTCTCCGGACACCCATGCCAACTTATTTCATTTGATACCTCCAGCTGACCAAGTTCAAGTTGAATGTAACTGCAGGAAATAGAAATGCGTTGAGATTGTGCCAAGACTCAGAGAAAAAGTAAATCTTTTGGAGATTCAGCTAAAAAAAAAAAGTAACAACATGTTGCAGGCCTCAAGCTTTCAGAGTCTTTAGACCTACAGCCGAAAGGCCAGAATCTGCGTAAACTATTTTGATGTCAAGTAAACACTGTGATAATTGATATACCAAGGTGTCAAAAGCGCTAGAGAACCATGAAAAGTTATGTGTTATCCTAAACCTAATAGATATTTGATAGGATAGCACATATTAATAATTACCACACTCTATTTCTACTTACTCCTTGCTCAGAGAATCTCTAGGGACAACAATTATTGGAGTGTCTAACGAAAGGTCCAGTTTCACCGCAGTAGCACCATCCATTTCATCTTTCTGGATTAGCCACTCAAAGCCTCCAACTTTGTCAACAAGTTTAATGACTTCTTCAGAATGAGGAGTAGCAAGTCCCATGAAATATGCTGTAACCTGAAAACCATTTCATTGGGTTGTTCCACAACAAAATGATGTCCAAAGAAGAGCATTTGTATAAGTTTCGGTTGCATTTCAAATCAATTAGGTAAGAGGCAGGCTCAGTGATCATGGTACCTCTTGAACAAATCTGTAGAGAAATACAATGCGAACAGCCGATAGTTTACCAGATAAGCTATAATCATATCCTTCATAGTCGTCATCTCCAGCACTATATGAACTGAATTTGAACTGCAGTGTAAAACAAGAATCAAGCAGATTCACAACCACATCAAACAAGAATCAACAATATCACAGAAACAGGAATAAAACCGTCAGAAATTTTTATATAATATTCAATACCTTGATAAGAGACTCCACACCAGGATCTCGTATGTCACAGAGCCAACTCCAACAGTTTCCAGAGTCTAACGACTTGTCACAGAGTTTAAAATTTCCCAGAGTCCCTTCTATTGAAAGAGAGCTCGGGTGAACCTTGAAAAATAAACAAATTTAGCCAACTTTTGGAAACCCAACTACAAATTCAACTTTTGGAAACCCAATTACAAAATTATCATGAACAAATATGATTTTCTTGTACTGCTGCATAGGGCTAATATTAAGAGAAAATTATTATAAGAAAATTAAATACGTCAAATAAGATGCCCCAGGCCAAAATATCTTACCTTAATGTCCAACACAAATCGTTCCTGCACAAACATCGCAAGCTGAGAGCCATCCTCCTTGTTGAGAAACACAGTCACATTATCAACATTCATGTTCAGGTAAAACACTACACGATCCTTGCCATATCCAAGTAAGCCTTCAATGCGTCCACTTTCATCATTTGTATCTTTCTCACTATCAGATTTCTCAGGTACCAAAGTGTTGGCATCTTTATCATTTTCGATATATGATGCAGTGCTCAAATCAAATCCAAAACCAATAAGAGCAACAACAGTTGGTCTGCTGCAAAAGAACTCCAGTTTTGACATGCGAATGCTCATCTGGAATTGATTTCAAAAAGAACTTAGTGAAGCTGATAAGAAATATGTTTAGCAGTAAGATGTCTTCCGATGGTCTTTCACTACATACCTGTGTGTCAATTCCATTATAATCGTGGGAACTGGAGCTCCTGGTCAAGAAAACAACTGACACAAAATCAGAAAATTCACCACCTTGCACCTCATAAAATACCTCATCGCAAAGACTTTTCCCCTGAGATGTATCTTTTTCATGAAACCCTCCTTCAGTATCCTCGAGTCCCACATGTTCATCGGAGTCCATCATCATGCTGCATTGAATCATATCCATATCCGGAGTACCTGGTTCTGTAGGTGACAGAAACTCTGGCAAAGCATCTGTGTAGGCATCTTCATCATCTGCATGTCCTACAGGCATCTCCTTGTCGAAAGAATCACATGTTCCTAATGAGTCTTGTATATCTTCGTTCTTCAGGACCGAGTAAGCCAAATACTGAGCACTTCCTGACTGCTGCTGCTGGAGTTCATCTTTTATTTTCAGAGAGTGCAACTTTGTCCTAACAGTTAAGCCACTCTCGGAACTTATCACGTGCACCTGCAAAGCAAACACAAATCTGCCTCTATCAAACTAGTCTGTTGTATAGAACTTACACAAGGAAATAAAAACAGCTTATGAAAAGATTACAAGACATATCAGGAAAGGGAACCCTATAAGTGGAAGAAAGGCAAAACCTAAGCAAAGGAAATCTAGAAAAGTGGTGCACTAAGATATGCAACATGATTTAGCAAACAATACACTAAGAACTTATCATTTACTAATCCTTAGTCAACAATACTGTGGGTCTGTTGGTAGTTTTTATCTCATCATCAATAGCTTAGCCAGGCTTAATGAACTGATATCACTTTAACCAGAACCCAAATTTCATGAGGTTAGATTGTCTAAGTTTTGCACACCCAACAGGCCTTGTCCTTTACCCCTTCTCTCCTTAGTACCCGCGACACAAAACACAAGCATATAACTCACTACCTCAAAACTTAACGCAATGAAATATGTCCAGCAAACACAAACCTTTCCTCCGGAAGCAAGAACTTTAAGAAGCAGAACCTCTTTAACCTGCTCATCACATTCATCCTTGATCTGCGGGATATATAGGATTTAAAAAGTCAAGTAAAAAACAGGAGAACTTGCTTTCACAGAATCTCAATGGTTTGTCAATAACCTACGAACGTTCCTAATCAATACGGCATGGCATAAATTAGCCCGCTTATAAAAACATGTAGAAAGCTGATTACAGCTAACCTTTCCATACAAGTACAACTTCGTCTCAACCAAAGAACCAGTAATAACAAGATCAGCAGCTTTCAGATTCCTGGTCTGAGGTTCATGGAAGTCACCGTCACCATCACTCGTTTGACCAAGTACATCCCCCGACAAAGGAGCCTACAAAAGGAAAAGATTTTCAGCATTAAGCGAAAAACGACCATTGCAGTAAAAGCCCAGAGAAAAGAAGAAAGGAGATTTTATAGACATACAGAAGCTTGATAGGTGGCTTGGACCAGTCCTCTCAGCCAAGCTGCCTTCTCCTCCCCCTGAAATTCTATGATCCATGTGCTAGAAGATTCCAGGGCCTGAAGAATGCATAAGATCCATCAGATAAACAGAAATGAAAATACCACAAACAAAGCAAGGTTGTAAAGGAATATGGTGAGCTGGCTTTTTTTCTCCATTATAACATCGAAAGCAACTTCAACAAAAGTAAGATCCAGAGACTCATAACACTATCAACCATCTTATTGTTCAGGTAGATACCAATTCCATAATTTAGCAAGCATACCCAAGTCACCAAGAGCGTATATTGTATTCCCTGGTCAACTTACAGAATTTTCGGTTCTAATCTGACTCCTATTATTTACAATAAAGAAGCTTAGCGTACTTTTTTAAGGTCTGTTCCCCTTATACCGACAGCAAGACAGTATGGAGAACCACCAATATTTGCGGGTGGAACCTCGAATACTTGCCTACCAGCCATGCTGCACATAGAAACTTTATATTTTAAACGTCTTAACACATGCAAAAGCCTTTGTAGTAGAAAAAAGAACTTAAAAAAATAAAAAGAGAGAAAGAAAGTACATAAGAAAATAATGAATAAAACTAGCACAAACCATAAATAACGTTGATAATCAAGTGACTTCTCTGATTCAAATGTATACAGATATAAACCAGATAGAACAAGGCGACAAGATTGCCATGTAGCAACAGAGTTGCCAATTCCCTGAAAAAAGTAGATTCCGTAAAAATCAAAAATCAAAGCTAATACAGATCAACCAAGCTTATAAAGTACTTATATATTATAACGCATACCTTCCAAACTAAGATTCTAGCATCACTAGCAAGATCTGTAGGACTCCAAGGTTGGATCCCATCTGGCATGTGATCAACAGGAGCTTGACTGTAGGTTTTCATAGCACCATACAAGATGTCGAACAATTGCATGATCCTCATATATCTTGTTGGAGAGAAATGAACACCAATATTTGGCACTTGGATCGAAATTCTAGTGGATGGGTAACTTGGGTGAGGTACTTTGATCTTCAACAAGAAATAGATCCATGTCAAGTAGAAATGCCTCGTTGTAGCACTTGACTCTTAAAAATAAAATATCACGCAAGGTAATACCTGATCAACAATAACTGCCATTCCACACCTATCAATAAGAGAATAAACGTTGTCCGCTTTCTCTAGAATGGGAGACAGAATTGGCTGATTAGTGAAATCTTCCATGACTAAACTGCAACCTTGGTTGTCAGATCCACAGTCTGTAAAGAAAGCAGCAATATCTCTTCCCGAAATGCAGAACCGGGAATATAAGTTTTGCCTTTGCTCCTCAGACCGAGTATCCTGCAATTGTACAAGAAATATAAGAAAACAGAAAAAAATCACTAGTAAACTCAAAGGGCTAGTCTAGAAACTTACCATGGTGGTTAAAGTAAAATTACCAAAATCCAATAGGAAATGGCTACTGCACTTGTTCGATCCTGAAGCCCTCAAAGGAATTCTCACCTTTGGAGCATCAAGATCAATGTCGAGAGCAAATCTGAGAAACCAAAGGCAAAGTATAAAGGAAAACTGGTGATGCTACTTGTAAACAATGATAAATAATTAGATCTAATTTCCAACAGACTACAGGGACAGAAGATTGTTCCATGCAACAAACATTCCACTTTAGTCACTACCAAATGGTCCAACTCTGATCATATGGACAAAGACAAAAAGAAGGATATATAAAGCCCAGTTAAACTGTTCTAACCTGCTTTGCTCCTCCAACACTATTTGAAGTTGCTCTTGAGCCCGTCGAGTGACTTCCTCTAGTTTCATCTGTAATTAGCGGTGCAAATAAAATTAAATGCTATGGTACGTATGCAGGAAAATAAACATACATAAATCTATGAATGTTCAACCTCGAAGGATCATACATGTCTTATTATCACCATGACAATAGAAGCAAAAAATCTATGTAAGAAACAGGGTAAGAGTAGGAAAATTGCCACTAAGCATTACACCAGTACCTGAAGCACAGCAGCAGTTTCCAGCGCAACAGTAGGGCTAACTGCATTACTTCGCTTCACAAACTCTAATACACGGTCATAACTTTCAGTCCATATCTGCAAATATGTAAAACCTCCAATTGTGCTCAAAGCAGTGGTATCAGATAGAAAGACAAAAGAACAAAATAAATAGGGGGCAAGGTGGAACTATTACGCAGAAAATTATCAAGACAGAATAAAATGAAATAACATAAGTCAATTCAAATATTCTAGATGATCCAACAATCTTGGTATGTGACTACGTATTTCAGACTCTTCCTATTCCCACGCACCAAGTTATCTAATCCGAAAAACAATTTCTCTATTCTGAATGAGTGTTAGTGATCCCTTGGTAGCAGCTGGATTTGGTAACATTAAAACTTTCGTAGTTGGTGTTAAACTTCCATACTAGATAGACTTTATTTGTCTCTAACTATATACAACTGAATTTCCCAACTTAGAAAAACATAGGACCATAAAAGTTACAAGTAATTGTTAATTTCAAAGAAATTTAACAACATTTAACCTTCTCCCTTCATAATTTCCAAAAGGGAAGCAGGAGATTTGAATTCCAAAAACACTCTCTAAGGTCTAGACAATTGACAATCCCCCATTTCAGGAAACCATGCACTTTATTCAATGCCACCAACTAGATAATAAATAGAAGCTGCTAGACTCTGGACGAATCTTAAAGTATGTAAATATTAGGCAGATCGTAAACGTCCATGTTTCAAGAGTATACATATAATATATGAAGAGATTACCGTAGCATGACAAGGGGATATCGTGGCTGATAGCCTCCAATCAATGTTCTCTCCAATTGGTGCGTTCACAAAACTAGCCATCAAGGCATTGGTCTTTCTCTCACTGGATACACTCTGCAAAGCCAGCATGAAACAGAGAGGGAAGGGGGAAGGTCAAACTTCATTTTATTAGGCAGGCATGTTATCTTATCAAAGAGACTGCTGACCCTGTTTATATGGTGAAAGTTGGAAACAAACCTGCGCTAGGGAACCTTCTGGTGCAGATAAGCCATAGAACCTCAGTGATACATCACACTGAGTACTTCGATGTCTGAACTTGGTCGTCACATCGAGCTGCTCAAACCTACCACACAGCACCTCAGTCTGATTTATATCAACAATCCTAGCCGCACCTTGACCAATTGATACCGTTACAAGAAAGTGAGTCATATTCTGCATGTCTTTTCCTGAATACAAATTCATCTCTTCATCTGGCTGATGACTCAGTAACTTATTTATGGCCTTCCATTCATCTTTAGTCAATCCTTCCTCCATCAATTTTGATCCGCCAGCCACACTATCTACCTCAGGGTTATCTTCAGCTTCTGTCCGCCTTCATGGATATGGTAGCCACAAAAGTTAGAAAAATAAAATGGTTTCCACCTGTGATGTTGCATTCATGACTGCGACAGGAAACAAAAACTGAACAGCCAAAAAAGCAAGAAAATGTATTTAGAAGGAAGCAGCAAACTCCACTGACCAGTTGAATGAGAACCAACCACCCTTTTTCAGCTTTCTCTGCTCAGCAGCTTCTTTTGACTTTACAGATTCTACCTTTGCATGTGCAAGCAACCTTTCACGCAAATACAACATAATAAATGATAAGATAAGTCCGAAAGAGAAAAAATCACATAGACAGAACAATGACTTTGAGAATCTCAATGAAAATAGAAAGGACGTATGGCTGAGCTTGAACTTCTTATGAGCAAAAAGTGGTATGATAAGATTAGAAGTGGTATGATAAAATCCTTCTGTAATTTTTCATCAATGCAGGGCTTGGACCTCCAGCACATAAATTATTGCTGTGGTAATAGGGGCCATCAGTCTACAAGGCATTCCAAACCAAGCAAACCCAATGATTTGATAATTAGATATCAGCTAGTATGTCATTCACCAAGTTTGAGCATTACTTGAAGAATGAGTCAAATTATGTTACTAAGGTAGAATAGCATCTGAACGGGAAATTTTTCTTAATTATACGCCTGACAAAGATCACAAACGTACCCAATCATAAAAGGGCACTACCAAACAAACTTCATCATGACATAGATGCGAGCTTAACTACCCCTAACATAGGCAACAGCTAACTTAACCACTAGGAAAATATAAGGCAGGTGTCTAAGAGTGGAATCTTCTACAGTATAATAGAATCTAAACCATGGTCACGTGAACTTCTCAAATAAATTCAGAGATAAAGAGTCAGCAGGATGGAATCCCAATAGTATGCATCAGAAGGTGGGATTTGATCATATTAAGAAACCACATGCTTTCCGCTTGAAATGTTGGGATTTGATTATTACCTCCACAAAAGAATCACTTTGGAATCAAGGTCCTTTTCGATTTCTCTCATCTCTGGGTAATTAGCATCTGATGACTGCTGCAGAAAATTGGCATACAGCTGAATATAGCGCCGACGTAACTGGCAAAGATGGTGAATGCTATCCCAGGAAAATCGATAGCTGAAATGGGGTGAACATATGCAAAACTCAGATCAAAATATAAATTTATTCCACAGATCAAGTGCAGTCATGCTTTACCAGAAGATGCTCAAAACTACGCAAGAGTAAAAACCAAACAACTTTACCAAATAAATGCTGTGTCTTTTCCTATTATGTCAGTGAAATCCTACATGAGAGAGAGTAAAATGAAACAAACGTGTACCATAATCTCTTTTGTTGCAAACTAGCTTGAGCAGCAAACCGCCACCACAAACGTGGAGCCTCTGAAACAGGAACCATAGGCCTTAAATGTGAAATCTCTATATATGTTTTGTATCTGGAAACAACTTCGACTAGCTTTATCCAATCGTGATATTGCTCCTGTTAAGAAAAATGGGAAAGACAAAATACAAGAGAGTTAAGTTTACCACCTCAAGAAAAAAAAGAAAGCGTGAAGCAGATGCTACGTTGACCTATTGGGTCTCAGAAAGTTGGAATACAGAAAGAAGAGATTAGAACCCACAAGAAAAATTTACGGCTAACCCTGACGGAAAATGAGGAACACTCCCAAAAAAACCAGAACCAACTATATCAAGTACTTTAAGTGGTACCTCTGAGATAGTCACGTTAACATCATTAAGGATAACTGATGCCCTTTCAAATGGAATATCCGGATTATTTCTCTCCTGATTTCCTAACCGGTGATATTTAAGAGATCCATTGATAGGAGACAATAGATAGTGACGATTCAAGGCCCATTTTGACTTTATTTTATGCTCGGTCTGCTCCTTTATGCCATCTTCAAATATCTGAAGGAAGACAGTCAAAAGTTAGATACATAACATTTCATTTGACTAATATGACCAGGCAAAAAAAAAAACACAACATAATCACCAAGAAAAAAGTATGTATGAACAAACCTCAACCCATTCCTCAGGAGTAATATTGTCCCATTGCTTCTCTATTTCCCAGGGAAAGCTATTAGAATCATGATACAGAGCAAGCCTTTCAAGCTGCAACGACTGTTACAGAAACCATGTGTAAAATAAATTTTTGGTTCAAGTCAATAAGTAGCATCATCATCATACATCACACTTCAGATATTCAATCAATAGACCTCGTAAGAAAGTATATGTCAGTTGAAATCTCAGCATATCATTCATTAGCTTAAACTGTAACTAGCATTCAAAAACGAACACAGCAAAAGAAAAGGGAAACAAAACAGTAGAGAAAATAAGTAATTGGAAAGAAAGAAAAACAAAGATATATAAGAGTTGTTTAAACTCCAAAGAATTCTGGTATAAGAGCCTAGAAGTATTTCTAAAACTGCTACGCCGTTTATCCATATCGTTTCTGGCAGGAAAAAGCATATAAACATTCATTTTAAAAGCCCAATCAATGTTTTTATTGTTTTTGAAACCTCTGAGAGAAGAGCCCTTGAACTTCATAGATGAAGAGACCAGAAAATGGGATACAGTATCTTAAGAACTGGGAAGACTAGATTTGTTTTCCAATTATGAACCACAAGAGAACTCCAACTTCCCAACGGAATCATAGCTGTTTATAGTCCAAACACACATCTACTTTGAAACACGATGCTTTTTGTCAACTTTCAACTACTTCGCCCAATTAAGAAAAGAAATAAAAAGTTCACCTTACGCAGTTTATCCAAAGCGCCACTTGTGTCAAAGGTCTCATTTCCTTCTTCATCCATTGTAACAGCTGCGAGCTTGGCCAAGGTGATGCCCGCAGCAAAGGGGTGCCCTGGATTACTAGAGCAAATATTGTTGAAATAAGAAAAAAGCTAGCAAGTATTTCTGAGTAGTCTCTAATAAACACCAACAACAAAGACAGTAAAAGCGAGCACAATAGCTAGATACGGCCACAAAATCAGAAGGGAAAACAGAAACAAAAAGGCAAACAGCCACAAACCTGGTAGAATCCTCGTATCTAATATGTACATTGCTGATGGATACTTTCAGATTACCAATAATTGTAGCAATAATTGAACCTAGCCATGAATTCCCTTGTGGAGGCTGAAAAGAACCAACCATAAAAGATTAGTTATAAAATGCTTAGCGTATGAGAGTTAATTTATCTAGTAGTTAGCAAGGAGTGCATATATCCTTCGAAAAAGATCATAAGTTATCCTCTAATCAGATTAGGAAAGTTCCAGCGTCACACAAACAGATACCCCCCTAAAAAGAAAATAAGAAGATAACCAAAAAGTAAGTTATCAAGTTTAGAGACGTACACTTCCCAGCTTAGATTTTGCCCTTGCTTCAAGAGTTGCTGTTTCTGCTTCCTATATGTAACAGAAACGAGATTGATAACTCAGAATAACATTAAACTTTGTAGATGAAAATGAAAACCTAAGTTTCATGTAACAGTATATATAGAAGTATCCATGAAGCTCCATCAGCCAGAAATACAAAGTACCTCGATCTGCTGAAGCTTGGTTTCTAGAAGCTTTTCCCTGTCTTCCTCCTGGTATGTAATTAGTGTAAGTAAATTCAGTATCAACCAAAGTGAAAAGCTTAAAGGCGAGACAAGCAGACATAAACAATAATTCCAACAGAATACCTTAAGTGTTCGGTCATCAGGGGCAGGATAAGCAAGAACGAAAACACGATCAATCAGAACAATGACTGGCTCTTTCCCTAAACTTTTCCAAGGGACCTGAAACAAAGGTTTGTATGAGTCACGTTCAAATTTTAGATTTGATACCTAGCCATAATTACAGGAGTTTCCTGACAAAAGTAGCGTTTGCTGCATTAAATACAAGTCCAAGTTCAGAAATCAGGGTATCACCCTGACTTGCAATCTCCGTGACATTTGACTTCGTACCAAAAGCTTCAATATATGCAACAAACAGAATCACATGCATACATATTTCAATTTTATCGTCCACGCATTATCCAATTAAACATGTAACTTTGTACCCCAGAATTCATAAACAATGACCTAAACTTTTCCACTCTGATCAATATAACAACCAACATGTTCTTCATAATCTAAAATGAAATCAATTTCCAACACTGATATTATATATCATTACATAAGTATCACACATGCAAACAGTTCTGGTCACGTAAGCATTTTTAGCTATGTAATCACAAAGTGATTTTTCCGCTCTCTAAATCCTCAAATAGCTTCTACATAGATCGGAATTAGTATGTGAAGAAAGACGCTGCAAGTAACTCTGGCAAGGATTACCAATCCAGCATAAAGTTCTCGACAACTCAAGTAGGCAAACTTTTGAGAAAGAAGAAATATGCTTCATCTATCAAGCGTACAGAACAGGAACAGTGATCTTGAGGAAAATCATCAAAATTCCACCTTGAGAAAAAAGAGTTACCTTCAAAGTGATGGTTCCAACAAAACCAGATTTGACAGCTACTGGAAGTTTCAGTGAATTGAGAGCTTCCGCCTTTAACTTCAAATCTTTAAGAACAACATCACCTAAAAAGCAAGAAAACCCAACATCAAAAACAACAGCCAAGGGATTACATCTCTATATATGTCGTCACTTTTCATAAATCATGATTGGTCTTTGCACACACAAATTTTCAATACACCCAAGATACATCTATATAAAAATTTTACCATAAATAAAAAATCCAACCTTTCCAGACACTAATTCTCAGAGCCTCTGTCGAGAGTCCATGCACATATTCACCCAAATACCTCCGAAGCAGATGCAGAACCTGAATACCGAGTCGCAATTATTAGATACGTCATTCAATTACTTAAGGTAGACATGAAACTCACTTAAAAAAAAAAAAAAAACTCTACCTAAGAGCAAAGATTTCCAGCTGAACATATCACTACAATTGCAAAAATTGTTATGTTCCTCATTTCTATTCAACTAATTACTTCTCCAGTAACAGCTACCATTGCTGCTCTCACAGATGCTAACAAAATTAACAATCCATAGATAATTCCAACACATTCCTATACGAGGAGACAAGCTAATCAATCACCCAGAATCACGACATCGAACTAAACCAAACACATAACTTCTAAAACTAGAACACCAGAGAAATAACCGGTAAAGAACACATCCCAATCCCCAAAATTAACACATAGAAAACGGCTTACATGAGCTTCGAACATGGCGGCGACAAGAAATTAAGCTCGGAGCGAAAAATGGAAAGGTTTTGTTCAAGTTTGGTTGAGAAAATCGAGGATCATCGAGATCCGAGAAACGAACCGATTCAACATTAAAAAGAGGGAAGCACCACGATCTCAAAATTCCAGAAATCAAACAAGGGTTCGTCGAATCTCAGTGATCGATCTAGCGAGAAGAGAGAAGAAGCAAGAGACTCGAGAGAGATAGAGACGGTTTGTGAAAAAACGAAGAGAGAGAGAGAAGAACGAGACTCAGGTAATATACGTGCCGGTCCTAAGCTATTTGTATTTTGTATTTTTCTACTTTTTTCCGGTCAAATACACTTTTTTATTTTATTTTTTATATTCAAATTATAACATCTTAATTTACTTTTGACCCCTGATATTTCTTAAGGTTTTTACAATTATCCATAAACTTTTTATAGTTTCAGAATTGTTGAGCTTTTTAACCACATAATGAATTGTTTTTGTGATTGATTGTTACTTGAGTCTATTGTTAGGGGGTCATAAATATATATCCACTTTGAAACAAAATCTTATTTAGTAAGATTCCAAGATATTTAGACAAATGCTACGAATCTTTTCGATGTCTTTAATCATGAGGTTTCAAAACTTCAACAAATAGGAGCTCTTTTGCATACTTCTTCCGGGGTTTGGGTGGCTTATCACCACCAGAGGTAGGCCTTGGACGTTTCTGCCCAGTTACATCACTTTCAACTTCTTCTGTCGTCTGAGGTTGAACAGGAGGTTCAGTATCTTTTCCGACGTTCACGTTCTCCTCTTCTGGCATCTACAGAATACATAAACAAAGTATAAACAAAAGAGGTTCAGTCATACAATCTATAATCAATGACTTTCAAGTATAACAAAGGTCGAACCCTAAATTTCTGGATGAACAATGGAATCCAAAACCCTAACATTCTCACAATCGAAGATTTGAGTAACATTAGGGTTTTGAATCCCAATTAATCATCCAGATATTAGCAAATCGACATTAGCTTATTAGCTACCAAGAAGAATGAAGAGCTAACCTCTAACACTTTCTCGGTTACGGGTTGAATTTCGGAGAAATGGGAGTAGAATCACGAGGGTATGAAGATGTAGAAGTGTAGAAGATGATGAATTGATGAAGCTAGGAAGATGAGATGATGTTTAGATCAGAGAATAAGGATGAAAACTGATGAGATTAGGGTTTAGGATTCCACTCTCTGTTTTGCATGCGGCAAAGGCGAAGAAGAAGAGAAATGAAATTAGGGTTAATGTCTTAGGATTAGGCTTATATAGGTCTGCTGCGAATGGGCTTAATATTGCTAATGGGCTACATAAAACCTAATATTGCTAATGGGTTACATAAAACCGATCGGGCCGATTACCGAACCGATCCGACCCAAAAACCGACCCCCCAAATAATTGATTCCGTTCGGTTTGGTCTCCTCAATTCGGTCTGTCCCGATAACCGAAAATTTTGGGTTCCTCGGGTCGGTTTGATCGGTTCTTACCGAAGTCCCAGGGCTACTTACCATTGTCTATTTTTGATTGCCTTAATTATGTTTAACAACTTCAAATTTAATTCAATAATTAAATTATATTAAAGATATTATGTAAATATTGTTAAGATACTCTATAAAGTATCTAAACCATTGAGGATGGTCTAAGTACTACAAGAAAGTGATAATCTAATAGCTAATACACAATGAAAAGCTTTAAAAAGGAACATTCCTAACCTGATATCCAAATATAAACACTAAATTTTTAGTTATATGTTCAAAAGTTTAAAACTACGAAATAACATTAAATTAGTGACCACGTACAAGTTTTTTTCACCTTTATGAAACATAAGGGTGGAACAAGAATTATCATGTTCATGATTTTGGATATACGTAGTTCGATTTTGCATCCTAAGATCCTTTATTTCAAGTTTTAGACCACAGCCTTTAACTCGTCCGATCCACTTCTTCTAAATATTACAATGACTACATGTAAACCTTCATAACAATATGTGATGTGTGTGGCAAAGTAGTATGTTTTTGAACCAAACAAATTGATTCTCAAATCGTTGAAAACTCAAAAAAAAAAAAAAAAAATAGAGTACTTCTCTAAGAGCGGATACCTACTAGAGGATCGCATTCATAGTTGAGGATTGAATGTCCCTCTATCATGTTTACTCTGTAACTCGGTATTCGGGATATATGTAAATTAACTATGCGTCCATTGTGATTAGTTGACTACTCCAAAGCGGTGTGGATGTCCCTATTTGTTATATCAAATCTGTCTCTAGCCAGTGAAAATACTAGTGTGGATCAAAGCTCCTATAATGAACCTCAAGTATAGCTATTATTTGCAAGACCATCCTCAAAGCTACCGAGTAAGAACTAAAGAGAGGAATGCTCCTTAACACTCTTTTATCTCCCAACAGGCCAACATTACTCACTTTTGGTGAGAGAGATTTAGCAAATTATGAGATGCAAGTTGGCAGGTCTTGATCGCCCAGGATTCCTCGAGTCACGATTGCTCGTCAACTTTAAGCTCAAGTTCATAAACAAGATACCTTCCTAATCACTCTATGGTTTGGAGAGTTTCATAATCCCTCTCTTCGATAGTCATGTGTGCATGTGTCATTGTATGTAATGTGGATTGTTTAAGTTTATGGCTCTTTTTACCATTTCTTCTTATTTTTCCTCTGTTTTTAAGTTACTCAAAATGATGTTTCTGTAAAAGAACACAAAAGAGACATGGGAATATAATACGTTTAATTTTAACCACAAATATATAAAATTTTCAAACACTTGGTACCAGCCCCGGGTTATAGGGTGGGGTGGAGGTGCGACGGTCTGGGGCTTTTAAAAAAAAAAATTACATGTAGAAAAGGCCCAAATAATTTTTTTTTATATTATTAATATGAGAATTATATTTTAAGATGCCTAATTTTTTTATAAAAATATATATAAAAAGGCCCAAAATTTTTAAAATAACAATTTTCATTATAAAAATCTGCAAATTTTAAAAAAATTAAATAAATTTTCTCTTTATATATAATATTAGGCCAAAAAAATTTTACCCTAAGACCATCCGCAGTGGTGTAAGTGTGAGGGGGGTGTAAGATTTTTTTATAATTTAAAGTGAGAGAGAAAAGAGAGAGAGAAAGAAAGAGAGAGAGTGTGTTTTACACCCGAGTGTGAAGAGAGAGACAATTTTTTTCTTTTGTTAATACCTACACCCGACGACTAACACCCGAACGCTTGCCCCACTGCGCATGGCCTAAGGCTCCCAAATATATTGGGCCGGGGCTGCTTGGTACGATAAACTAAACAACAATGATTTTAAAGAAACAAAAAGGGTTATACTTATATCATACTCATGTCTTCTTGGTTCTTACGTAGAATCATAGTAGAGTACTAACAAATATTTAAAAACTGAGATCGAACCCAAAAATCTCAAAAGCACAGGTCAATTTTTCTATGTGAACAAAATATATAATCTTCTTAAATAGCACAAGACAATTAGCAAATACAACCAAGATAAGATCTTAGGTGGATACAAGCCCAAAAAGCTTAATAGATTGAGCCAGCATAGCCCATTGTCCAAAGTACTTTTGGCTAGCAGTGAATATAAATTTGGGATTTTTGTCAATAGTGCCCTGAAAATGAGTTTTAGTTTTTCTAATTGCCATTTTAGAAAACTCCTTTCTGAAACAGGTCATTCTGCTTGATTGTGGCACATGTAAAAGACATATATGTCCTTCTAATATATGGAATGAAAAACGATGGATGATGTGTGACATATCTGACATTTTGGGCTAAAATGTACAATAGCATTTATTGTGGATAAAATATTATTATTAAAAATAAAAATAAAATAAAGATTAGTTTTACCAGAAAAAGATTGAAATCTCTGGTTAATTTCATGGACCAGATTTTATATTCGTTTATGAACAACATAAATGGTGTTTAATTGAAGACAAAGGTGTGCTTATCGTGGACCAGATTTTATATTCGTTTATGAACAACATAATCTTTGGTTTAGCTTGTTTACAATCTTAGACAAGCAAGATAGCCAGTTTATCAAAACTAAAAAACGGCATCAACGGATGGATCAGAGCTCGTGGACTAGGATATCTTTAGACCACCATTAACGGGGGTGGCTAATAGTGTTCTTAAGAAAATCTTAGCTCAAAATTTAATGAAAAACCATGCTTAATGTTAAGAAACGGGGCTTAGTTAAGCCTCAAAATTAAAGCTAAGAACTGTCCACGTGTCAAGTTTTGGCCCGTGTTTTATTTTCTCTGAGATTTCTTTCATCTCTCTTTCTCTCCCCCTCTCCCTCCCTTTCACGAAACAAAGACGATTTCATCTCTCCGACGGCTTGATTCGTCGAATTGAGAGTAGCTCTTGGGAGGAATTTCGTGTATGAGCAATCGTTATCTCTACTCTCCGTTGTCGTCTCACTCTCCGTCAAATTCTCGCAACTTCCGCCGGAGAAATCTCTGCCACTCAGCTTCCTTCGTCGAATTGAGAGGTGAAATGAGTGGGGATTGCATTTTTGATCCTTCTGTATCATCATCTGCAGGAGAAATGGTACGAAACTCTTTGATTTCTCTCTGTTTTCACTGCATCTTTCAAAAATTAGGGTTTATGGATCTGTCAAAAATTAGGGCTTTTTACAATTGGGAATTGACCGTATCAAAATTAGTGTTCTATGATGTTTGCATGTCGTTTTCAAACCAAATTAGGGTTGAATTTTGTTAGCAGAAAGTTTTAAAAAAAATTAGGGTTCATATGATGTTAAAAGCTTGGGGATTCGTTATTGATCCATTTGTTTCCATTTAATTGGAAATATCAGCATAGCAAACTAATTTGTCACTTCTGATTTTTTTTCAAATAGTAGTAATTACCTAGCAGATGTTTGTTTTTCGTTAGAACAAATACTACCATTCAATTTTTGGGGGCACTCTCTTTGTAGAAATATCAATGTCAAATCCCGAGAGGAGAGACAATGTCTAGAGAGATGGTTTTTGAGATGTTATTCTATTTCATGCTTCAGTTACATGTTGACATTTGTGTTTGTTTAATTTTGGCAAAACAGAATCAGTTTATTGGTTTGGTGTTTTGAATGAGTTTTATGTTTGTTTTTCAGGTTTGGTCTCTCTGTCAAGCATCGGATAACTTGTGTTTGTTTAATTTTCGTAAGTATCGGAACCAAAGCTAAAATGAATGAATGATTGTACATCTTCTACTCCTTTCTATGAATGTATAAAAATACTTGTATATATGGTTTCTTGTAGTGAAAGACATCTAAATACAAAATTTGAATTTTTTTTGAACTTACTCTTAACCATTGGAGGACTTTTTTTTATAGATATTCTTCATTTGTTCTTAGCTTAGAAATAAGAGAATTTTAATATAAACAATTGTTAAGATCCAAGGTTAAGAACCAACCGATATTCATGCTCTTATATCGTTATTAATGATGTTGTAACAATGTTAATTGTAACTGCAGGTCGTGGACAAAAGTGTAATCGACGAAACATAACGTTAAAGTTGCATGAACATCAAAACAGACTGGTCCATTGAAATAGATAAAAGTGGTCCAAAAATTTATAAAGTCGTGGACGACAAAAATAAAAAAAATATAGTTTACGAATTGTCAAAGGATGAACTTACAACAACAAAAAAAAAACTAAAACCTAGCCTCCCACGATTTCGCTTATGTTTTCTTCAGAGGTGATGAAGAAGAAGATCTTCAACGGAGACGATTGAGTGTTTCTCTAAAATATAAACTAAATAGAACTCTTACATATTATTATAAAATATTACAAATAACTTTCATTTGAATTTTGTATGTATTAGACCATACGCAATGGCGTACTCGATACACAGGTGTAAGTAATAAAATAACATGTTTTATTGCAAAAGTTGTCTGAGAATCGAAATAAGGGTGTGAACTTACACCCCGGTTGTTAGTCCCACGTGACAAAATCTATCTCTCACTCTCTCCTCTCTCTTTCTCCACTAATAACCAAATCTCTCTCTCTTGAACAAAAATAATAATAAATATATTATCAACATCTCTTAAGAAATATATTATCAACATCTCTTAAAGAGATGTACCACTGCTGATCTAGGAAGCACGGAAGCTTCGTCGGACGTCCGCTTCCCGCTTCGGAATCTTAGTCGGAATCGGAAGCTCTCGGAAGCTTTCGGAATCTCGCTTCCATAACGCTTCTAAAAAATTCATTTTGGAAGCTCCTTGGAAGCTTACGATTCTATTTTGGAAGCTTGCGATTCCATTTAAAAAATTTGATGTCACAAAATAAATAAGAAATATGAAATTAGGTTTGATAGTTTTTTTATACAACAAAAGAAAAACCAAAACTAATTTTGCATACTAATTTTGTATTTTATTTTTTAAAATATCATAGTTAGAAAAATAATAGCAGCATGGATCATTTATTAGAAAGATGTTGAAATGATTAATTGAATTAAATTAATTTTGAGAAATTTGAGTTTGATGATGTTTTTATTGGTAAAAAAAAATTAAAACAATTTTATTTGATGGAATTAGTAAAATGAGAATGAAGAATGATCTTAAATTTTTGACTTTGAACTATTTGACTTTTCTCTATTGTAAACGTACACTATTTGATTTTTAAATATAGAGAGATATTTAGAATTTATGTATTAGATTTGTATGTTAATTATAATTTTTTATATGATATAATGTTTAATGTTTATTATATATGTATATATATATACAACATTCCACAGGAATGGCTCTTTTGAGTTCTAATTAATTTCGGATGACAAAAAAAAATGTATATATATATATATATTAATTTTTATATACGTTTCCAACACGTACCCACTTTCTATAATTTCTATAAAAATCGCTTCCACGTTTCCAAACGCTTCACTTCCGCGTACCCGCTTCTGATTCTATGCAACCTAGCTGCTGATGCTCTTACAATGCTGAGTTGGAGAGTGAGTTAATGCTCAACAGAGCTGTCAAATCGTCCATCTCTATAACATAAAACAAAGGTATTTTGGTCTTTTCGTTTAAGAGAAATGGCATTTGCTATTACTAGTTTTTTTAATGGCATTTAAGAAAATGAAAGTGTAGAAGATGGCACTTTTGTTAAAAATAATTTGGTTAAAAAAACATACACGTTTTCAAAAAAAAAAAAAAAAAAAAAAAAAAAAAAAAACATACACATCGAAACAAGTTTAAAGTATTTCATACATCATATTGTACATGACTGTCGGGGATCTATTTCAAGTACTTAAAGTATCCTCTATAATATCAAATCTATGATTTCTCTCGGCCTTTAACTATCTCGCTCTCCACCAACACTCATTGTTGCATACTCTGATGCAACTTACATATTATCGAATCCGGTCAAACACCAACAAACAAAGCATATCCACATTAACATTCACTTTGTCCTCGAGCAAATTGTTCTTGGGAAAATACGAGTACTCCATGTCCAACTAGAACTTCAATACCTGGACATATTTACCAAAGGACTTCCTACAACACTTTTCCTAAACTATAGAACGAATCTGAGCTTTACCACATTCTTACAAATATGTTTTTTTTTTCTTTCTCAACACTTACAAATATGTTAATTAGTAAGAAGCAAATAACTAAACATCCACGAAGCAGACAAGAACCTTTGGGTTTCTTTCACTGTCTTACCGAGCGTGAACATTGTCGCCAAGCCGTCCAAATCACAATAAAAATAATGAATCTTTTAAATCATTACTAAGCATCAAATCAAATCTCAACGTTATGAATAGATCATTAACCTAAAAATCCACCAACCCGTGACGCATCTCTGGAA
The DNA here is from genome assembly GCF_000004255.2 of Arabidopsis lyrata subsp. lyrata. Taxonomy (NCBI): domain Eukaryota; kingdom Viridiplantae; phylum Streptophyta; class Magnoliopsida; order Brassicales; family Brassicaceae; genus Arabidopsis; species Arabidopsis lyrata. Next base: position 24,410,176 of record NW_003302555.1, read on the forward strand.
CAACATTCATAAGCCCGTGAGTTTTGAGAACCATGAACACGTGGCGATCCAACATTTTCCCAATTTTATGTCATATACAATCTTTATGTTACGTAGGATTTTTCGTAAACTATAGTCTATGTCCATGACGTTTGAGTGATTATAGATCTAGCAAAAGTATATATTTTATAAACTATATATATGCAACAACTTTCTACTTTTATTCACAACGTTTGGTAGCTGGGAAATAAAGGCCATTTGATGATCACGATTCGGTGATTTATCTCGTTATGATGTACACTCGTTAGTGCTTGCTGCCAATTAAATGGTCACGTATGTAATTTTTTTAAAAAATGAAAACAAAGGATAATGTTAGTCGTGGTATACCGTCCAGTCGTCCACACAACAACACTTATATCTTTAATCTCCAATAAACACAAAACCAAATGCCATATATAACCATACCTATATAAGACCTAAAATGCGTACGAAATGGTCGAAACCATTTATCGTTGCTATAAATTATTAGCTTTATGTTTTGTAGCAGAAAATATGGTTACCAGCAAAACATTTATAAGAAATCAAAAATAAAATGTGTATATTATTTTACGTGCTGTCACAAAGACATAAATGTACACACAAAAAGTTTGATGTAACTTGGAATATCTTTCACAGTTTGCGGCATTTAGATTTGGAACAACCACGTGTCGCGATTTGGAGATACTTCCACGTGGTATTAAGTTGAGCCACAAGCCATCATCAGTTCATCACTCAACAAATCCTTTTGGTAATAAGTGTTAAGCACGACCCGTGAGAGATACATGTGACATATAGAGACGAAAAAAATAAAAAGACTGATCAAAGCTTTAAATTTTGTTTCTCATTCTAATCAAATAACTAAATAACTTTTGGGAATAATGGCTTCGACTATTTTTTGTTTTTTTAGTAGGACTACATATGTTTATGTCGATTACAAATGAATTGTATATTTATGTTCATATTGATTATAGATATTGGATTAGTATACCGATTGGGTTATCCGGTTTAATTAATTGTGAATAGTATACGGTTTAGTACAGATTTATACTTGTATAAATAGCAATGTAATTCTTCTTCTTCAAGCTAATGAGAAAAATTACTTTAACAAACTTTCTCAGATCCTTATCCATAATATGGTATCAGAGCCATCCAGATCTCAGATCTGATTTTTTCGCCATTGTTGATCTCAATCTAAGCTTCTTTTCTCGATTGATTTCATCTCACAATGGTGTTTAAGAAGAGTGTTGTTCGCAGGCCAGTGAAATCGAAGACTGCAGCCAACTCTCCTTCGGTTCCAGCTCGGAAAATGACTCGATCGACTGTCATCGCCAGGTCTCCTCCGGATACTCCTCCAGCTGCTACTTCTCAAGCTTCTGGAGCTTCGCGAGCTGTGGTGATGTCAGATTCTTCCGATCCAAGTCAGTCTCCCTTTTATATGCACCACGCTGATCATCCAGGTTTGACAATCATCTCTCTCCATCTTGATGATACTAACTATGATGATTGGCGTGCTGCGATGCTTATTTCCTTAGATGCTAAGAATAAGATTAGGTTTATCGATGGTTCTCTGCCTCGTCCCTTAGAATCTGATCTTAACTTTCGTCTTTGGTCACGATGTAATAGCATGGTAAAGTCCTGGCTATTGAACTCTGTTTCCCCTCAGATCTATCGCAGTATCCTCAGATTGAATGATGCTGTTGATATCTGGCAAGACTTGTATGGTAGGTTTCATCGTACTAATCTTCCGAGAACATTTAATCTAACTCAAGAGATTCAGGATCTCCGTCAAGGATCCATGTCCCTTTCTGAGTATTACACTACTCTGAAGACCCTTTGGGCTAACTTGGAAAGTACTGATGAACCTGATGCTCCATGCACTTGTGGCAAAGCTACTCGTCTGCAACTGAAGGCAGAGAGAGCTAAGATTGTAAAGTTCCTCGCAGGTCTCAGTGATTCTTATTCTATCATTAGGAGACAGATTATCATGAAGAAAGTACTTCCTAGCCTTGCAGAGGTCTACAACATTCTTGATCAGGATGACAGTCAAAGAGGATTCTCCAATATTCCTACTCCTCCGGCTGCATTTCAGATGTCTGAGAGTGTTAATCCCTCTGTTTCTTCATCTCTGTCTGAACCAGCAATCTGTTATGTTACCTCTGGACCTAATAAAGGACGTCCAATTTGTTCTTATTGCAATCGTGTTGGTCACATTGCTGAAAGATGCTACAAAAAGCATGGTTTTCCTCCTGGATTCATTCCTAAAAGTCGTACTCCAGAGAAGAATCAGAAATCTCAGCCTGTTGCTGCACAAGTTGCCTTATCTGCTACACCTGAAGCAACTCATGCTAATTTGGACAGTTTAGTTGGTAATCTCTCCAAAGATCAACTACAACAATTCATTGCTCTTTTTAGCTCTCAGCTTCAACTTCCTTCTGGTAACAGTGGTGCTAGTCCTTCTCAGTCTGATATTGCTCCTTCTGGTATCTCTTTTTCTCCTTCCACTTACTGTTTTGTTGGCATTCTTACAGTATCTAAACATACTCTATCCAATCAATCTTGGATAATTGATTCTGGCGCCACACATCATGTGTGCCATGATAAATCCTTGTTTACTACTCTGGATAATTCTGTTGTTAGTGCTGTGAATCTCCCTACAGGCCCGACTATAAGAATCAGTGGAGTGGGAACTCTTCAGATAAACAAGGAAATTTATCTGAAGAATGTTCTATTTATACCAGAATTCAGACTGAACCTAATCAGTATTAGTTCTCTAACTGATGATCTTGGTTCCCGAGTTGTTTTTGATCCCCATTCTTGTGCTATTCAGGATCCTATCAAGGGATTAACAATTGGTCAAGGTAGGAGAGTCGCCAATCTTTATGTGTTGGACACAACAGTCATCCCAAATGCTTCTCTCTCAGTCAATGCGGTGGTGGATGTTAGTGTTTGGCACAAGAGACTTGGACACCCCTCTTATTCTCGCTTGGATGCTATTTCTACAGCTTTGGGAACTACCAGACACAAGAATAAAGGAGCAGCTTATTGTCATATATGCCATTTGGCTAAACAGAAGAAATTATCTTATACTTCTCAGAACAATGTTTGTAAAGATATTTTTGAGTTGCTACACATTGATGTCTGGGGACCCTTTTCAGTGGATACAGTTGAAAGATATCGTTATTTTTTGACTATTGTTGATGATCACTCTCGTGCTACATGGATTTACTTACTCAAAACCAAAAGTGAAGTGGTTTCAGTATTTCCTGCATTTGTTACTATGGTAGAGAATCAGTATAGAGTCAGGGTTAAAGCAGTTCGTTCTGACAATGCTCCTGAGCTAAAATTCAACAAATTCTACCAAGATAAGGGAATTGTTTCTTATCATTCTTGCCCTGAAACTCCTGAACAAAATTCAGTCGTTGAAAGAAAACATCAACACATTTTGAATGTGGCTCGTGCTCTTCTGTTTCAATCTCAAGTTTCTTTGTCTTATTGGGGGGATTGTGTTTTGACTGCTGTGTTCCTCATTAATCGTACACCATCACAGCTCCTCTCAAACAAGACTCCTCATGAAGTTTTAACAGGTCAGAAACCGGATTATAGTCAGCTCAAGACATTTGGTTGCCTTTGTTATGGATCAACATCAACACAACAGAGGAACAAGTTCCAACCGCGTGCTAGAGCTTGTGTGTTTTTGGGCTATCCGGCTGGCTTCAAAGGTTATAAACTCTTGGATTTGGAATCTAACAGGATTTTTATTTCTCGCAATGTTATATTTCATGAAGAGATATTTCCCCTGGCAAAGAACAGTACCGCAGAAGCACATTTGGAGTTTTTTACACCACTGAATTCTGAGTCCTCAGGTAATATCAATCCATCAATTTCTCCATCTATTCCTCTTCTACCACCAGAAATTTCTTCCTCTAGAAATAGAAAGAGTCCTGCACACTTGCAGGATTACCACTGTTATTCCCTACAAAATAACACTGATCATCCCATATCTTCTTCTCTTTCATACTCCAAAATTTCTTCAGATCATCTTGCTTATGTTAATAGCATTACCAAAATTCCTATTCCTCAATCTTACTTTGAGGCTCAGAATTCAAAGGAATGGTGTGAAGCAGTTGATAAGGAGATTGGTGCTATGGAATCTACAAATACTTGGGAAATCACTTCTTTACCTCCGGGGAAAAAGGCAGTGGGTTGTAAATGGGTCTTTACTTTGAAATTTCATGCTGATGGAAGTCTTGAAAGGTACAAGGCTCGCCTAGTTGCCAAGGGATATACTCAAAAGGAGGGATTGGATTATACGGATACTTTTTCTCCTGTCGCCAAAATGGCTACTGTGAAGCTTCTCTTAAAGGTATCTGCTTCTAAGAAATGGTTTTTAACTCAACTTGACATCTCTAATGCTTTTCTCAATGGAGAATTGGAAGAAGAGATTTTTATGAAACTACCAGAGGGATATGCAGCAAGACAGGGGGACTCCTTACCATCTAATGCCGTTTGTAGACTCAAGAAATCTATTTATGGTCTGAAACAGGCCTCTCGGCAATGGTTTAAGAAATTCTCTGCCTCTTTAGTCTCATTTGGTTTTCTTAAGGCTCATGGTGATCACACTTTGTTTGTGAAAGGTATTGGGGATGAGTTTGTTGTTGTGTTGGTTTATGTCGATGACATTGTCATAGCCAGTACTAGTACTTAAGCTGCAGCTTCTTTAACCAATGCTTTGAAAGAGTGTTTTAAACTCAGAGATTTCGGGCCATTGAAGTATTTTTTGGGTTTGGAGGTTGCTCGCAATACTGAAGGGATATCTCTTTGTCAGAGAAAGTATGCTTTAGAATTGTTGGCCTCCACAGGAATGCTTGGCTGCAAACCAGTTTCTGTTCCTATGATACCAAATGTCAGACTCTCTAAATCTGATGGTGATCTTTTGGAAAACAGAGAAATGTATAGAAGGCTTGTTGGTAAGTTGATGTACTTGACAATTACAAGACCAGACATCACATTTGCAGTTAACAAGCTTTGTCAATTCTCCTCTGCTCCTCGGACTGCCCATCTTGCTGCAGTGTATCGTGTGCTTCAGTATATCAAAGGCACTGTTGGCCAAGGGTTGTTTTATTCTGCAACAGAGGATCTTCATCTTACTGGTTTTGCTGACGCAGATTGGGGAACATGTCCTGACAGTAGACGTTCCACTACTGGTTTTACTATGTTTCTTGGTCCATCTTTGATTTCATGGCGTTCCAAGAAGCAACACATTGTTTCCCGCTCTTCTGCTGAATCAGAGTATCGCGCTTTGGCTCTTGCTTCTTGTGAAATGGTATGGCTACACACATTGCTTAAGGACTTGAGAGTTGCTTCTTCTGCAGTTCCAGTTCTCTTCTCCGATAGCACGGCTGCCATTTACATTGCAACAACCCCTGTTTTCCATGAAAGGACCAAACACATTGAAATAGATTGTCACACGGTTCGGGAAAGGTTGGATCAGGGGCTTCTTAAGACTCTTCATGTCAGAACTGAGGATCAAGTGGCTGATATACTTACTAAACCGTTGTTTCCGCATCAGTTTGAACACTTAAAATCCAAGATGAGCATTCAGAACATCTTCTGCACATCTTGAGGGGGACTATTGGATTAGTATACCGATTGGGTTATCCGGTTTAATTAATTGTGAATAGTATACGGTTTAGTACAGATTTATACTTGTATAAATAGCAATGTAATTCTTCTTCTTCAAGCTAATGAGAAAAATTACTTTAACAAACTTTCTCAGATCCTTATCCATAATAATAGATATTCATTTGTGATGACAAACAATCGATTAATTAGTGGATCTTTTTTGGGTGCAAAATTATAGATATTCGTATAATCGTATTATGTGCTTACTTCTCGACATTGTAGGGAGGTGCTAATAATAGCAAGAAAATTCTGATTTTTATGGCTTCTTGAAATTAGTTTGGGTTTTGGCATGAGATTCTTCTAATTATTGAAAAAAATATGAAAAATAATAGAAATTTGTACACCATGGTCCATAACCCAAAAAAAAGGAAGAATGAAAAATTAGAATAAAAACAATTAATTAACGGACAAACTACTTTGTACGTTTGAAGAATATAATGTCGCTGTCTAGCGTATTTATATCATGATTACATCCACTACGAAAATTCTAATCTTTATACATAAATTGGTGAATATGTATATACATGTTTTTGATGATTCTGGCCGACATTAAATGATTTTGTTTACAAACAAAAAGAAAAATAGATAAATGTGGGAATTAAGACTGCTCGTTATTAGAAGCATTAGGAACCAACGGATCATTTCCGGAGCCCGCCCAACTTTTTCCTATCCGTCTTCAACATCCACAAGAAATATATTCAACTACAATACAACAAAGTGTCACGAGATTTGTCTATTTCCAATCTTTTGCTTCTCAATTATTTATTTCACTTGCTTTTTTTAATTTATAAAACTATACATGAAAACGATTTATATTGTTTCATAAAATTATGTTGCTTTTTCTATATCATGCGTCGGCATAGTTAGTGTTACACAAATTAAAGTACAATTTTAAGAAGCAAAAAAGGGTGAAGCTATACAAATCATGCATTTGTGTTATTGTTTTGGATTAGGATTGATCAATCGTTGTCGTCACAAAATCAGTCATTTGGTATTTCTAGATTTTCTTGAATCGAACTGAAAAATTCTATATATCGATTGATAATGAGTTTCTCAAGTGACGACTGTGAATTTAAATATCTTTTAGCCACTGCCACGCCCTTAGCGATGAGATAACGTGAACCCGGTATGTAAGGCCACCAGGACCACACTTGAGGGCAATGCCCAACACGGTGCTAGTCGGGACCACCAGTGGTGGGGCCCGGACAACCTGGTTAAAAAAAAAAAAAAAAAAAAAAAAAAAAAAAAAAAATTGACAAAAAAAATATACCTTTTAACGAGAATTCATCTTGTTCTTCCACCACATAAGACGACTTTACAATCAATAAATGTAAATGTTTATATATCTGCAAATGGAGCTGAAGACCTTCGACATAATTTTTATTTTTAGAAGAAAAAAAAAACTTCTTTACTAATAATTTTAAAATGTTCTACTCCGTGACCTGAGAGGATGTACGGACAGAGACTCAAAATTATTCAAAAAACAAAAAAAAAAACTTTTAAATGAATTGAGATATGAAGATATTAGAATCATTTATATATATAACTATTTCATCTGGATATAATTCAATCAAAATATTAGAATTTCAGTATTTAATCAGACAACAAACAAAAAAATAGAATGATATATATATATATATATATATATATATATATATATTCACCAAAATGATATATTTATTATTGACACTTACAACTTTAAGCAGGCATGGCCTACAAAATTTAAGTCGGCCATGTAAAAATAAACATGATCGGTGACGTCATCATGTTCTGAACAATAGAAGTACGAAGAAAGAGGATGAACAAAGTGACTTTAACACTGGCGCACACACGCATTAATATCCCTTATCGTTAGGCAGTTAGGCTTATCATATGGTTGCATATAAAGTTAACGTGGCAATAATGTCAACAAAAAAAAGTTAACGTCACAGTATTTTTGCATGGGGATCGGAGATGAGTAATGAAGGTTACTACCTTGTACTGACTTGCTTAATTAATATTTAGGTTAATTTCAGATCTGATAAATTAGCGTAAGCTTGGAGACTAGGATGACTTTGTAACTACCATCCTATTCTATTATTATTTGGGAGTACAATTTATAATTACCTTTAATTAACATTTTTCTTTGTAAGAATTTATTTAAAAATATCATTACAAATAAAATTTTATAGAGTAAATTAATTCAACTTATTAAAGATAAACAACTCAAATACTATTTTATGCAATTTAATTAATTTAAGTTAATTACAAAAAAGAAAATCTATTATTAATTTATTTAAAAAAAATGACCAATCAAAATGAACATATAAGATTTAATATCTAACTTACCATATTAATTTTTTATTAATCATCTTTATATGATTCTATTTCTATAAATAAATAAATCATTATATCATCTATATAATAAAAAAAAAAGTAAATTTTTTTCTTCATATACCAAGATTTAAATTTTTAAAAACGAATATAAATTATTCAATGTATGAAAGAACAAATTTAACTGGTCAAAAATTCATATTTGAGTAATATATTCTTTTTCTTATAATATCATCAATACATAATAGATCAAAAATTTATAAAGTATAAATACTCGAATTTGATTTTTTGAAACAAATATTTATAATAGGTGGCGGGTTGAATATAATATATTATATTATAAAATGAGTTATGATCCTTATAACTATTTGAATATTTATATTTAATTTCGTATCATTTTTTTAAAAAATCATAATTTTACATACTACAATAAATTTTTTTAAAGATTTTAATTTGGAACATTTTAAAAAAGTTTAATTTAATATATTAAAGAATATCATAAATATTTAATAGATTAAAAAGATAAAAAAAATTATAAATACATTAATTTGATTTTCTAAAAGATATGTTTAAAATAGAGAAATCTAACTAATGTGTCATTTACTTTTCAAAAACTTAGCAAAAATGCAACAAAACATAAATCTTTCCAAATGTGCCATCATGGACAACATTTCTTGTCTACCCAAATTTTTGTATATCGTTTCGAATTCTTGTCCACCAAAAGTCTGTTGTTTCAAAGGTGGACCAGATTTTTGGTCTACCAAATATCTTCTCAATCTGTTGTTTCAAAGGTGGACAACATTTCTTGTCTATCAAAAATTTTCGGTTCAAAGTCTTGTCCACCATTATGGCACATTTGGAAAGACAAATGTTTTGTGGCAATTTCTGTAAGTTTTGCTAAAGTATATGGCACATTCGACCAAAATCCCTTAAAAATATTTATAGTAGGCGGCGGGTTAAATGTAATGTATTCTATGGTAGAAGTTATGATCCTTATAACATACGGCATTCTAAAATTTTATGATGAGATGAGTTAAATAAGGTTTGACACTTCTAAATATTTGAAAATTTGATTCTGCAAACAATTTTGAAAATAATAAATAATAGATTGTGCCGCAATATTTTCATAGGGATTGTAAAATGAAAATATAGGCTCCACACACGGATTGAATTTGGTATTATTATATACCAAATATATGTTCATAACATATTTGATTATGTGAATAATTGGTAAATTCCGTAATTAGCTCAAACAAATCTCTATTTCAACAACCAATGAATCAGAATTTGAAAAAATAATTTCCTAAATTAATTTAAAATAATAACTAATTTTCTTAAGTAAATCAAAATAATCAACGTTTTAGATACGATTCATTTATGATATTTTGATTTTTGCTCTAACTAAATTATATGCACTCTCATTTTGTGGTTGTTAACATAAATTAACTCATTGTTCAAACAATATTAATTTTTTTAAAAAATAATCTTATTTTCTGTTTTCATATCTTAAAAAAAAATCTATAATTGAATACTATAGAAAAAAGGAAAATATATTCATTCTAATATTATATATAGGGACTGACAAAAAATATTATTTTCTCACTTACTATTATAATATATCACAACTTTATTCTAAAATATAAAATTTATAAATTTTGTAATAAATGAAATTCAACTCATAGTGTAGTACGGATGATGATCTAGTCTAATTTTAAATTTGGATCTTATACCATAGGAAACATGAGATCTCTTGGACCATGCGATATATAGTGCCAAAAATAACGATAAATATTTACACCTACCGTGGTAATGTCTCTCTCTACCACCATTTTTAAATATCATGTATCTCCCATATTATTTAAAAACAATTCCCGTCAAAGCTAAGCACAACATAGAAAAACATTTAGTAAATAATAAACTCTACTTAATTAATTGTTAAAAAATATTAATTAATATCACTCATACACTCATATTGTATGTTGAACGTTGACATAAAAAAAAAAGTCAATTGTGATTACATAAATATATTAAATAAAATGTTATAAGGATTTGAATACAACCTTATGTTTAAAAATTAACTATGGTAAAGTGACTAAAGTCATACTTCACTCTATACTAGTACAATAGATTGATCTAAAAAAAAAAAAAAAAACATCAAGAATTTTCTCGATACACAAGAAGGTAATTAAGTTGAAAATCTACAAATCCTTAAAAACGATTTGTTTTATTATGTTTTTGACACTGATGTTCAAAAATGCATTCACTTGACCATTCAGAAGTCATATAAGTATATATCAATCCAAACATTAGTCAAAATTTCGATATAGATGAAAACATTATTAATTTTTCTAACTTAAAAGAAAAATTGAATGGAGAAAAAGACAAGTCGTAAAAACATTAGAATATTTGGTAACTAAAACCAACAAGTCTCTTAAAATACCTCATGCCCAAAACAACACAAAGATAGAACTCCATAACCAACCAATAATAAACACGTGTCGTCTCCACAGACTTCAAACTCCATTGTCTCTCTGTGTTCTTGCTTGCTATATAACACACTCAAAACTCCTCTAACTCTCTAAACATTCTCTTTCTCTTTCTCCATTTCTCTCTTCTCAAAGCTAAACAATGCGCAGTCTCAGTGGCATTCTCGTGATTTACATAATCTCCACTGTCCTCTTCGGACATTTCACTTACGTGGCACAAGGAAGATACCATTACCACAAGAGTCGTCACGGCCGAACGCATCCTCTTCCTCCTCCGCCTCCTCCTCCTCTTGAAACGGCCAATCCACCTGATCAAGTACCCTCTGACCCGTACCCGAATCCAAACCCGGCTCCGGGAGATTCCGACTCATGCGTTTTTGACGTTACGTCGTTTGGGGCAGTGGGTGATGGTTCATGCAACGATACGGTAGCGTTTCAAAATGCATGGAAAGCGGCTTGTGCCGTTGAGTCCGGCGTCGTTTTGGCACCTGAAGGCGGCGTTTTTAAAATCACCTCCACTATCTTCTCCGGTCCATGTAAACCGGGACTCGTATTTCAGGTGCCCCACAAAAATAAGTTTTTTCTTCTTACAATAATAAAAATTAAATGTTGGACATTATTTATTTTTGGACCCTCCTACACTCGCTTCTAATCAAAGTCATCCATAATAATCTAAAAAATCCATCCATAAATTTTTATAATTCACTATAATAATAATAATTAAAAGGTACGAAGTTTATGTTCAAATTATATTCATTTGATAGTATGTAAAAAAAAAATCAATTTTATTTTTTGGGATTGTGAAGTTGGACGGAGTGTTGATGCCACCGGACGGACCAGAAGAATGGCCAGAGAAAGACGATAAAAACCAGTGGTTGGTTTTTTACCGCCTCGACGGTATCACATTTTCCGGCAAAGGCACCGTCGAAGGCAATGGTCAAAAATGGTGGGATCTACCTTGCAAGCCCCACAGGGTAAAATATTTACTATTTTGTTGTAAATTTACATTAAAGATTTGATGATTTTCCCTTAATTAATTCATAAGTCGTGGCCGTGACAAAATAGAACACATGACAAAGAAACCATACTATTGTTATTCCTAAAGACAAAATACTTTTTGTCAAATGAAATAATTTGGATTATGTGTTTTATTATCTTTTTCAGGGTCCAGACGGATCGTCATCGTCCGGACCATGTGCAAGTCCGACTGTGAGTCTATTGAACCCACCCATCAGACCGGTTAAATTTGGTTTAGTACTAACCTTTTTTTTTTTTTTTTTTTGCTTAATAGATGATTAGGTTTTTCATGAGCAATAATATAGAAGTGAAAGGATTAAGAATCCAAAACAGTCCACAATTTCACATGAAATTCGACGGATGTCAAGGAGTACTAATCAACGAAATCCAAATATCGTCACCAAAACTAAGTCCAAACACAGATGGTATTCATCTCGGAAACACAAGATCTGTTGGCATCTACAATTCTGTCGTTAGCAACGGTACTGTTTTGTCTTTTTTACTAATTTTTTTTGTATCAATAATGCATTTTGGTATATGAATTGTAACTTTGGTTAAGAATATTATTAAATAACAGGGGACGATTGCATTTCGATTGGAACTGGCTGCTCAGATGTTGACATTCAAGGTGTCACTTGTGGCCCTAGTCACGGGATCAGGTTTCTCTCTTTTCATTTATTTCCTCATCTTTTCTTTTTTTTTTCTTCATCTAAAATTCATTAAAAATACAAATATTAACGTTAATTTTATTTTATTTTTTCCCGAATTGATTCCATTGCGATGTCTGTGTTTTTACATGGATCACGGATGTTAGCTGAATGATCCATCCACCGGAAATTGAACTTTTGAACTAGTTGACAAAAAAATATCGAACTTGGTGCTAGATTTTAATAATAAAAAAAGTTATTCATATTCATAAATTTTATTTTCGAAATTGAATGAACATTTCTATACAAAATTCTAATTAACTTACGGGTAAACATGCAATGTCGTCGGTTACTAATTTACGAGTATGATTTAGATTTAGTTCTAAGGGGAAAAAAAAAAACTCAAAACTGAAGTTTGTTTAAGCTAATTATTTATTTATTTATTTATATTTATATTATAGTTCACGTTAAGCTGATCTTCTTACTATTGGAAAACGTCAATTTTAAAAATTCTCAGATATAAAAATGTATTTTCTTTTTTCTGTGGTGTTTAGTTTTTTTTTTTTTTTTTTAGTTAGTCAGTTGTTTCACCGTTTTCAAAACGCGAATTGCAGCATTCTAACCGCTAAAAAACCCTTAAAATGTCTCAAAACGCAGCATTGGGAGTTTAGGCGTGCACAATTCACAAGCCTGCGTTTCAAACATAACAGTCCGAAACACCGTGATTCGCGATTCCGATAACGGTCTCCGAGTCAAAACATGGCAAGGCGGCACCGGATCCGTCTCAAATCTCCTCTTCGAAAACATCCAAATGGAAAACGTCCTCAATTGCATAATCGTCGACCAATACTATTGCCAATCCAAAGATTGCCGTAACGAAACATCGGCGGTTAAAGTCTTCGACGTCGAGTATCGGAACATCAAAGGCACTTACGACGTCAGAAGTCCGCCGATTCATTTCGCATGTAGCGATACCGTCGCTTGTACGAATATAACAATGTCGGAGGTTGAGTTATTGCCGGAGGAAGGTGAGCTTGTTGATGATCCGTTTTGTTGGAATGCTTATGGGACTCAAGAAACGTTGACGATCCCGCCGATTGATTGTTTGCTTGGTGGATCTCCGGTGGTGGAGGAAGCGTATGATTCGAATTATAGTTGTTGAATGAATCTCTCCGGTGAATCTGGATGGTTGTTAATGCGCCACGTGGACGGATAAGGTTTGAACTTTTTTTTAGTTGTTGTATGTATGTATATTGGGCCATCCCTTGTAGGGCCTTTTAGTGGAAGCCTTATTTGTGCGATGAGATTTCTAAGCATTATGCTGTCTCTATGGGCTTATATTATTTTTCGTCCATTATAAATCTTTATTTGTCTATGATACTGATATAAAAATTGTCATTAGGAAGAAAAAATGAAAAACTTAACATTCAATTTGAAACTCTTTGAGTTGGGAGGAACAAACAAACAAAGACATACAAGTAAAATTGAGAATTTGACAGTAAGAAAGGGAAAAAAAAAAACACACTCAGTAAGTGACAGCATATGGATCAGAATACTCAAAAGTAACAGCTCTCTCAGGCCACATCCCAAATAACCGAAACGCAACCACTAACCGCAAACCGCAACAATTCTCTTTTTGGCGTTTGATCGAATCACGGATTATCAAGTCACCAGTCAAGACTCATCTATACAAACAGAACCCTCTCTTCATACCACATTGGCTTGTATGATGAAGCAGGATTAACTTTAGACTTTTGAGACATAAGGAATCAGATTATAGACCAAACCCGGGGTGTTTTACTTCTGAAGTGACTTGGGGTCCAGAGGAATAGTACCGACTGTTAAGATTGCAGGAGACCCGGTAACTTTTATGGGCAATGATCCTACTTTGACAGTGTCATTTTCATCAGAGAGAGAAGCATCAAACACTTCAGAGGGGTCTGTCTTCTTGAGAGAGCCTGAGGAGGTCAGTTTAGACTTGGCTTGACTCTTCTGGTTCAGGTGAGAAACAGTGGTCGGGTCAGAGTCTGTACCACTCGGGTCAATGGTGAGAGAGCTGATCTTCTTCTGAATGGACGAAGTATCTTCTTCATTGCCTTCCTTAACAGTGGTCTCCTCATTCCCATCTGACTTTGAACGAACCTCCTCGGTTTTTGCAGAGCTCACTGAAGGTCTCTTGAAGGCTTCCAAGGGGATTTTATTGTTTCTATCAGAGGGATCTGGTCTGGGTAATGGTAAAGGGCTAAGAAAGGTCCTGTACGGCAGCCTGGTTCGCTCATCCTGCATGACTCTCTGTCGGCTTTCGTAATAGACAAAATCATCTAGTAATGAAGTCCTTTCCATATGATCTTTAAATATTTTTAGCACTTCCAGACCTTGTTTCAGCATTATCTGCAGAAGAAAACAATATATTAGCAAATTCCCTGAATGTGAGAATCTTCAAAGCGTGCGCTAGTTAGGAAAATTAACCTCTTGTGTGTCTCGACTGTTGGTGACTGGCTTATTCTCATTGTTCTGTAGTATGATGTGCCTGAAATAGCTATTGGGAACATCTTTTATGATGTGCCATTTGACGGGAAAACTTCCACTCCATTTGTCTTGCTGCCAAAAATCCATGTCTTTATCAAAAGAAACTGGACCAGTCATCTCAGCCATGCCACAGAACAAACCACTAGCATTGACCTAAAAAGAAAAAGAACTGCATCAGAATAAGCTTAACACAAACAACCTAGCATGTAAGAAGAGAGAAGGAAAAAACTCACAGAAAAGAACAAGAATATCGGGCATTCACAAGACTTCTCAGTGGCTATTCTCTGAGCATCTTCATATGCACTCTGCAATTTCTTGTTCCCATGCAAAGTTGATGACCAAACATTGTATTTGATGCTCTTGTGAACGTCATCTTCACTATATGATTTAATCACAAAAAACTTGGCATTGCTGTAATCGATTCGGAGATCCTCTTTGTTATACTGAGAAGGATTGATCACAATATTTCCTTCGGCATCAGCATTTCCAGCTTTTGTTGTATAAGCTTTAACAATAAGTTGGTTTCCCAATGCTCTCGATCTCCGACCTCGATTTTGTTCACGGACTGTATCAGGAATTATATTTGCATGGCCACCATACAGCTTGGGCCGAAGATTGTTATTGTTTGTTGTAATTTTTGAAAAACCATTAAGTTCAGGTGGAGCAATGTCTAATTGCCCAAAAGACGATACTCTGCTACTAGAAACAACATCAACAGGTCGAGTACTACTAACGGAAGTAGCTCTTCCCTGCAATGATGATTACACAAGTCCAGAGTCAAAATCAGAATGATATCTGTGGCTGTAGTGATCAACAAACTACTCCTAGAAGGCTAGAACTACACAAGTAAGTATATCATGTTTGAAATAGAATCACAATCATTCCGCTAAATTTTTTCTAATTCATCAACCTCCTATTATTAATATCCAAAATAAAGTAAATCCAGAAATTATTTCTACGAAATTATACCTGGAGAGCTTGTCCTGATGACGCAGTAGAATCACTCTTGTCCATTTCTGGCTGTCTACTTTGTCCAGAGTTAGGCCTTGGTTTCTCAGAGATCTTGCCCGAAGAGTTCACTGCAGAAAGTTTTGGAGCATTCCTTTGAAGCCCACCAGTAGCGGTGCCGTTTCTCTGCCTGGACCCTCTCCCATCGGATCGATCCCTATTAGCTGAAACAGTCTCTACCAAAGAGTTTGTTGAGCTATTCGAGGCAATATCAGTTTGAATTGCATATGGAACAAACGTAGGTGACGTTGCAACACTCTGGAAAGGAGGAATAGAGTAAAATTGTTGAGGACCAACAAAAGGAGAATCAACGCCTATTGCAGCGCCAGGTATGTAAGGATTGAATGGATTGTAAGGAGACTGTGCATATCCATAACTAGGTGTATAGCATATATAGGGAGAATTTTCATTCTGCCCACCCTGGAGAAACAAAAAAATGAATACCATGTCACCACACACAAAATGTATAATAACAAATCAATTATAAATGAGAAGTCTTTATGTCTGATATTAGTACCGTATATTGGACTTCAGAACCATCTACACCAAAAAACATCTGATGGTTCTCCCAATCACCGGGTGACTCATAAACTGAAACTTAAGAAAATTAGGGAACTTGTCGCCTTTAGGCCGAGAGGATGATTCATACAACAAATCCAAGTTATGATTACCTGTACAGTAATAGCCATAACTGGCATCAACGGGGTAATACATGCCCTGGTCAACAACAAAATCAGGGGCTCCCTCTGAGGTATACATTGCGTTTAACTTATCAAAGAAAATGATTGTGTCAATGGAGTTTGAATAAACACCTGAAATTAACAAAGAAAAAAGAAAGAACATGAGAATTTGTGGCAATTGATTTGAAGAAATAAGGTCAAACTTAAACAACTTAGCTACAACACTAGGACTCAAAGATTAATCACCTTGGAAAGTTATATCAGAAAAATAAAAAATTCAGAGATTCTTTTGCAATACAAAAACTTCCCAATTGAACCAACACTCAAATTCACGTGAAGCGAATAAAGGAGACATGAAACCAACCCAGAAAAACTTGACCGAAGATGCAAAATCACGAGAAAAAACATGTTCCTTATGATACCAAATCAAATCCTAAAACATTGAAATTTACACGAAGATGAAGCTAATTGCTTGAAATAATTCGAACGCAAAGACGAATTCAAAATGAAATGAAGAGTAGCAGTTAGCAGAAATCAAATTTACCAGAAATTTGGGATAATCACGACATGCTAAGCCTATGAAGTTCTTCGAATTAAGAAGAAGAGAGAACAAGGCTTATGAAAAGAGGGCTCAGCAACATAAGTCGGAAAAAAAACCCTCTGCAGAATCGAAACCCTAACCCTAGATTGAGAAGAGGGGTTGGAGAGAGAGAGAGAGGGAGAAGAAGGAGATTCGACGAATTTCGACCAAAAAAAAACGAAGAAAACCTGAAGACGCGCAAAGGCAGATTCTTTAGCTTTGATGCAAAAACGCTGCGTTTTCAACGGGTGAATCTAGTTATTGACTTATCTTCTTGAAAAGTCGATTATACCCTTTTCGTTTGACCCAAACCACGAATTTGCTCTTCTTTGTAATTTACCTCCAATTTTTTTTTTTATAACCAGGTGTCCGGTCCCACCGAAGTGACCCGACTAACGTCGTGTCCAAGCGGAGCTGACGTAGTCATAAAAGCCTGCACCCACCAGGTGAATTCTGCAATGGCCAGAAATCGAACACAAGTAACGGTACCCCCAGCTGGAGACCCTTTACCACTAGGAAACAACTCCTGGTTATTTACCTCTAATTGCATTAGAGATTTATTAGAGTTATAGTTATGTTTACAATTTTTACTTTTCTATGGTGAAAGACGACTTATTTCTTAATACTTTTAAATTTTTTTTACAAAAGTCCCACTAAACTGAACTACAGAAACTTTGATTGAGAAAAGTAAAATTCAAGAAAAGGAGAATAAGGTTTACACCACCTCTCTACCAACTAATTAAAGCACTAAGCTTAAATTAGTAAACCGGATTCGGTTAAAATGGATTTGAACCAGCTAGGCTATTATGACCACTGTACATTGGCTTTGAGGAAACATCCAAAAGCAGCGATTTAGCTTTTCATCATCTGCAAGATCAATAAAGAGATAACTCAGAAGTGTGAGATAAAAGAGTTTGGTTCTGTGTATCAATCATATGCGATGCGTGCTTTGGAAACGAAATGCCGCACAACTTGTAAAACCAGAATTAACTAACCACAGAACTCTCAAAATCAAATCTATTGAACCACAAAAGTTGAAAAACAGACATTAAAACCGTGTTATAAACGGAATGGAAACATTGCCAAAAAAAAAAAAAAACAATTGGTGTGACTAGTGAGGCTAAGGGTGTTTGTAATAGCTTATAAGTTTAAAATTACCTCAGTTGGAAAGAAGACCAGTGGAACGAGATTTCATGAGTCCATATCTCTTGGAACTGAGTGTGACTTATCAAACGAACCCTTGGTCTTAGAATCGACAGAATCATTGACCTTCTGTAGGGGATTTTCATTAGAATCAATAGTGTGTTTTTTGTCAGATGACTTACGCTTAGAATAGGTAACCAGTTTGATTACTCTCTCTGGCTTATCTGCAGACTCTCCATAATCCTTATTATGAGAAGGTTTCGTAATATTTGTAAACTTTTCATGAGCCACCACTGGCTTGCTTGTTAGACATTTGGATAAACTGGTACCGTCAGAGCATACCCCACCATTTACAGTCTCCCGATCAGAATCAGGAGCACAGATAGTCGTATGTCTCAACTTCATGGTAGAATCATCCATATCAGGCTCTGAATAATTGAGTTCAATTTTCTCAGCACCATCAGAGGCTATGTCTCTGTTTCTGTCTGCTGTAAATTCGGCTGTACCACTCCCTATGATCTCAGTAGCTGCACTATCCAGTTTCTCATCATAAGTAATTTCTAATTCCACTCCAGCATCACCAGTGGTGCTACAGTAAGCTACTCTTGGTTTGGCATCAGTAGCCTTGTCTTTACTTATTACATTATTTGACGCCTCAAGAGAGTCACTTTTTCTTTCTTCTTCTGCTTTCTCTTCTGAAATCTTAGTAATGTTAGAAGCTTCTTCGCCACTTTCTTCTCCAATTCTGGATTCAGACTCACCAGCAATTTCATCAACTGCCATTGGTTCAATGTCTGCAGCTTTTTCTGCCGGAGATTCTATGGATTTTCCAGAATCAGGCACATACAGATCACAAGCTGGCTGCGGTTCCAGATCAGTAGCTTTAGGGGTACTAGATACTAGCTTTGCATCACTTCCGATCGCTTCAGATGTACCTCTTGTTTTGCTGCAAGATTCCGATTTTCCAACTGTATCAGATAAATCTTTACTAATCTCTGCAGTTTCGGAATGGTCAGCTACTTTGGAACCATTTTCAGTCTTCTCGGAAGAATCAACCATATCTTTATCACTAGAGCCTAGAGTTCCAAAAGATGTAACTTCCTCAGTTCCAGATTCTGAGCACTTGGAATAAACATCATCTTTTTCATCAACTTCCATCTGTTCAGAGAGATCCATGGACTTATACTCCACATTTTCAGAAGATATTAAACTATCTTTGTCATCAGGCACTGAGGATGGTGAATCAACAGAATTCGTAATTTTGTGTACTAAATTACTGGGTGAATGAATTAGGCGTCTAAAGTCGTAGTACGCCTCAGCCTGCAGATATCAGAGCATATCAAGAATAAACTAAAAGATATTAAAATTAGGACTCTCATAATTAACTGTAGTACTACCTTTGGTCTCGGAGATACTGCTTCAAGCGGTTGAAATTTAAGCTCCTCACATTCAGGGATTTGTAAAATTATGTAGGCTGCTTTGTTGGTGTGTCTCTCCTCAGTATCCTGCATATGAGACAACAGGTACTCAGGTTTGTGTTGAGGGTCAAACACAAGTTACAACATCTACAAGATATGATAAATGCCAGCGAGAATATAAAATTAATATGAAGATAGCCAAGCGAATAACCATTTTTGTTGAATCGCAAGAGCTTACTACAGGAGGAAGTGAAGATAGCCAATACATATATCCAATAGAGCATACCTGAAACTGAGGATGATCAGGAGCACTGAACAAAGTTATAAGCCCTTCATGGTCTTTTGCATATCCTCCATTCATTGGTGCAAGGTCATCTCGTTTTGCCCTTTCGTCAGGGGCTCCCTTCCCTCTGATGATCCACTGCCATACAAAGATATAACATCATGAAGCTGAAGGAGTAACAGACATACCTCACAGATATACAAAGAAGAACGATATTGTATCCTAATGCATTTGGTTGATTGCGCGCTCAAATCTTCTATCAAATTCTCAATGCTTCTAGGTGATCTTTTTGAGAATTTATCATCACGAAACTGATCAATCTAACCTTTAAATCATTGTCTTGTAGGAACTTTGCGGTGCAATCAGGACCCCACAACAAACCGATACCTCTCTCTTTGTTAAGAAAGAGGCCGGGGTCTTTCGATGGATCTGACCAAAGAATGTCACCAGGAATCAAATTTAAACCTTCAGCGGGAGGATCTATAACACGTCTTTTCACTTTGGATAAATCCTTCAACGAGCCAAGAGGCAAGGACTCGGATCTATTATCAGTCTCAAGGACACAATTATCTGCTTGCTTTTTCTGAGTTCGCTTGCGTTTTCTGCTTCGTTCTTGCTTGTCCGAGAGAAATCTTGATGCATCACGAAAAAGACCTCCATGAGCTGTAAATACCTTTCCAGCAATCACAGAAGCCAAAGGGAGTAACTGAAAGCATTCCAAGCACTTCTTGTAGACAGCTGCTCCTTTATCACCATACTTGGTTAATACTTCATTTTTAAATCCATACAGTGATGTACAACTCTCGCTCTCATGACTGCCACGTAGAAGATATACTCTTTCAGGTAGTAACACCTAGCAAAAAGATGAAGCACCTACTATTAAAATGTGTTGTGGCATGCCTAATCTAGCTGAATAATAGCAGATTATGTCTCTGCATCTTATGCTCTTCAGACACGAATTAAAGGATAATAAGATTACCTTCCATGATAATAGAAGCAAGAAGGTTTCTAAACCCCACGCTCCTTTGTTTACATAATTCCCATTGAACACATAGAACTGATCACCATTTGGGAGTCCTGCATCACCATTTGGGAATCCTGCATCCTGCAAAAGGAACAACAAATCATGTAGCTGCCCATGTAGATCTCCAACCACAACGACCTTTGCTTTGTCACTCTCTATCCTAACGCAGTTTGGCTCTTTCTTCAGGATTTTGGAAGCAGAGAGAACCAGCTCATCCAAGACATTAAAAGGCAGAACACTTGAAAATTCACAAGGTGAGAGATTCCTCGACGACCAATCAAACCCCAACATTACATCACAAATCCAACTGAAAGTAAGCTTCCCTCCTGACGGCCAGAAAAGAGGTTTCTGGGAAACTGATGGAAAGGACTGCTCACATCCTGTATCCTGAACAGGCGACATCATTTCCAAAGGTTCCGCTGAGAGACCATCATCTATTCCCATTTCATTCAAAGGTACACATACCATTTCTCCAGGCTTTTGGGGTATTATTGTAGGCATAGGTTGAGGTAACATCAAAAATGGTTCTGGAGTTGGAGCTTGAGTAACAGAGCCTATAAAAAAGGAATTAAGTACGTCAAAAAGATAAGTCTCGACAAAACTTGTTAAGGACATGAACATGTAACATGATCTGCAGATATAATTAACTGGGATATCCATATCATGAAATACCATCTAAGGAGAAAGGAACATTTGATCTACTATTATCTAGTCCTTCTTTCTATTGGTTACAATCTAATACATCACCAATCCACTGAAAGTTTAAGTAGAAAAATCACCAAGAAAAGAAATTGTAGCCTAAAATTATTCTGATAATTTGTATGGAAATTCTACCATTCGTTAATGAGCCTAAAGGCGCATTGAGTTGAAGGGCGCCTGCACACATATCAACGATATCTTGTAATGTTTGCCTCGCAGTGTCAACAGTAAGTTCCTCCTCAAGTGAAGCCTTAGATCGAGCATGAATGGCAGCAACCCTCTGAACCTGTAATTTTATATTGGATAGTAAAGTTTAAGTAAGTTGAAAATCCATAGAGTTATGATGTTGATCATAAACTTACAAGTACTTGGAAAGCAAAACCAGTGGGTAGAAATTGCCCAGGGCGCCTCTCGTTCATAGGACTAATAATTCTTCTAGTAATTCTGCGGTACCACTCCATATAAGGATCATTATAGTCCATTGGGCTACACTCTGGCTCACCGGAAACAACAGATGACTCACGAGCCTCCCACAATTCAATATGTCGACTATGACGTGCTGACCAGTCATATTCTGATTTGCCTCTTTTGTCAATAGCATGAAGAGCTTTTTCATTATCACAAGGTGCTGGTATTGTTTGGTGAAGACCAAACTGTCTAAGTACTCGATCAGGACGATGCCACTCAACAACATCAAAACAAATCAAGGGTGCAATGGTTCGCCATATGTTCTGACCACTAAGACATATAAGAGGAAGCTTTGCTAGAAGATGTGGAGTATAAGGCTGCCATATGACCTACATCCAAATCATAAAAGAAAATCCCAACTCATTTACATTAACCACCGTACCAGCGATCTTTTGATAAAATCTTATTAGGGGACTACGGGAAAATAAAGAAGTTTGCCTTACATCTACCTAACTTATGGAAACTAGTATAACAATACCATTTTAGCTTAACGTGCTAAAGAGATTAATTTTTCATTATAAGTGTTAGATTTACAAAATAAGTTTCCATTACTAAAAAGATTAAGTCCCAACAAAAGCTTAGTTCGTCAAAATTAGGAGTTGTCTGTGATTTTTCTTTTACTTTCCTAAACTCAACTATCAAAGCTCGGTCATCTAAGCCATAGTTTTATACCTGCTCATCTTTCTGCTGGTCAAATTGGTCCCTGTAAAAGTCCAGTCCTCCACGAGGATTCTCTTTATGACTCAGAGAAGCCCTCCACCTAGCTTTCAAGCAGTTTCATAAGTAAACCATATTTGAAATTACACTTGTAAGAACAAACTGAACGGAATACTATAAATATCAATTTACCTACAGCCTAATGGATCTGGTAAAGGACCATCTATGCCATCCATATAAGAAGCACCAACATCTTTAAGTCTTCCTGGACGACCAACATGCAGTCGTTCCCATGCCCATAACTGCAGCAGAACAAGAGGGCCACAAATGGTAGAAACAGTCCTCTTACTTGCCCGGCACAACTCTCTGTAGAGAAGTGCTAAGGTAGCACTACCCCAGCTAAGTTTAGCCACTTCATCAAAGTCCCTTAGCAAAGGGAGAAACGTCAAAGCCACATCATGTTTAGACTTATCTCCGTAAAGGAAACCACTCATCAAAGCCAATACAAAAGCCCTAGTGTGACACTTCAACGTAGCTTCATCAGGGTCAGCAGGTAAATTCCGAAAATTCTCACGCAGCCATGCTAAGGACACATGAGAACCATGTAAATCCTTGGGACCTGGCCTCTGACCTAGTAAGTCCTCACATAAATCAGCCCAGTTGTATTTTGTACTACCAGTTACTGCAGGTCCATCCACACGGAGACCCAACAATATATTCACATCTTGTAAAGTCACTGTGATCTCTCCAGCGGGAAGATGAAAAGTATGCGTTTCGGGTCTCCATCTCTCAACCAGAGCTGTTATCAGAGCATAATCAAGTTGTATAAAGGCAACCTTATACACTCCATATAGTCCAAACTCTATCAACTTTTGACACACAAGAGGATCCAGAGGCCAATCTCGCATCCCCAATAATTTGTGCCGACATGTCAGTTCACGGGGAGGAACCTGAAAGTATAACGAAAATAGTTAAAACACCGGAAGCAAAACAAGAACCAAGATAAATGACAAACTTTAGTACACACCTCATCTTCCCATATAGCAGCTGATCTATGCTCATGTTGCCACACCAATATAGATTGATCAACTGGACCAGGATCCAAATCAAAGTTTAATAGACTTTGCACCTCCATCTACATAATATATCATAAGACAATAAACACAATGATCAGTGAATATACTAAACAATAATCGAAAATTTCTCGAATTATGAGTAACAAAAAGTTCAAAATGAAAACTTCTAATTCTGGGAATATAACTGAAAACTGAGAATTAAAGATTCCTAATTTGAAGACAACAAACCCTAAACTGGTACGAAAGACAAATTATACCCCAGAAAGATCAAGCTAATTACTCGTATACACAGACACGAAGAACTAAAACAAGAAACAAGAAACGACAAAAGAGATTGAACCAATCCAAACTTCGACAAAGGCACCAAGTGTGTGGGTGATTAGAATCAGAGAACGTACCAAAGAAAAGCGTCCGTGATCAACAAAAACCAAAAAAGAGACGTTTGAATGAAACCAGAGGAAGAAAAAGAATAGTAAGCAAGAGAAGCGTAAAGCGGGAGAGATGAAGGAAACGAGACAAAGAGAGAGCTTCCAGATCCGACAGAAGTTTTCGGCTTCTTCGTTTCGTTTAAGAACTTCTGATCCTCCTAGGTCTGTCCGAAGAACTAATCTTTTTGAGTAACGACGCCGTTTAACCATATAGTCTAGGCCCAATTAAAAATTATATACGACAGCGTTTTGAGTGTAAACGCAAGATTTTGTCGATTATACACAAGTAAAAAAATACAAACACCTTGAGTCTCTAGACATCGTGCGTCGCCTTAGCTTTGAAGTTTTTTCTCGAAACAAAAGTTATTTTATTTGAACTTTGAGGATTATACAAAGACACGTGGCGTGAACCCAATTCGTACGAACGCCACGCGATACTCTTTTGCATGCACCTCAATTTGAACATCATCAAGTCTCTCTCTCTCTTTTTCTGACTTTGTTCTACGAACCTAACCAGCTTGCGATCTCTATTTAACCGATCCTCGGCGCAACTTCAGCTACTACTACATCCATATTCACATCACATCGATACACTATAAGGTTGTTTTATATAATAAGAATAGAAAGATAAGATGCCAGGGATCACACTAGGAGACACGGTACCGAACCTAGAAGTGGAGACGACAAATGGCACGTTCAAGCTTCATGACTACTTTGCCGATTCTTGGACCGTCCTCTTCTCTCATCCCGGTATATAGTTTATTATTATGACTTTTGTTACATTCTAGTTTATTTTCTTAATTTTTGTCGATGGACACACAGGGGATTTCACACCGGTATGCACCACGGAGCTTGGTGCGATGGCGAAATACGCTCATGAGTTCGATAAGAGAGGCGTGAAGCTCCTTGGGTTGTCTTGTGACGATGTACAGTCACACAAAGACTGGATCAAAGACATCGAAGCTTTTACGGTATACCTTAATAAATCTCTCATGCATGCATACAAAACCTATTAATCTTTGATCTAGCTAGAGATCATATTTTGCTTTTGATTAATTTGTTACATATGTATGGATATAGCACGGAAGCAAGGTGAAGTACCCTATAATCGCTGACCCGAACAAAGAGATCATTCCTCAGCTTAACATGATTGATCCAATCGAGAATGGACCGTCTCGTGCCCTTCATATTGTTGGTCCTGATAGCAAGGTAATAATTTCATATTTTATTCCATGTATGATTTTATTGGTTAATTTTGGATTTGTGATATATAGATAAAGTTGAGCTTCTTGTATCCGTCGACCACGGGACGTAACATGGACGAAGTATTGAGGGCTTTAGACTCGTTGTTGATGGCGTCCAAGCACAATAACAAGATCGCCACTCCGGTTAACTGGAAACCGGATGAACCGGTTGTGATTTCGCCTGCCGTGTCTGACGAAGAAGCCAAAAAGATGTTTCCCCAGGGTTTCAAGACCGCCGATCTTCCGTCAAAGAAAGGCTATCTGCGTCACACTCAGGTCTCTTGAAAGATAAAAACAAAAGCCTAATATAAAACGTAATACGAGTACTGTATGATATATATTAGTTGTTTACGTGTTGACGAAAATAATTACGTTTTGTAACGTATGATGATTGATGATGTGTTGCACTAGGTGTAAGGTTTTGTATTATACTAAGAAGTAGTTTGTTTTATATAAAATGGTTTAGCAATACGTTTTAGTGGTGGATTGGAATCGAAGCGAATGTTCCAATCTTCAATTTTGATCAAGAATTGAAACCGAATCGAATGTAAATGACAATATTTTTGAAAACCGAATTGAGCTTATGAAAATGCTAATATCCAAAAAGTGAACTTCAAAGAGATAAAAGGGACACAAAAACCGCGTCAAACCGATATGAAATCGCATCAGACCGATAGAGTATGAATTAAAAGCTGGGCTAAAAGACATGGGTTCCGATTGATAACATTGTATAGTCGCAATGAAAAATCGCATAATAATAAAGACAGAATATTATATTATTAATATATACTTATATTTAACATTTTTAATAAATTTTAAGTAATATTTGATAATGAAAATATATCTATATATAACAATATTTGAGAAGTGTTTTTGCTGACGTGTCGGACTCTCGGCTCTTGTTGAGTCATTGATTTTACGTAATTACTTAATTATCCTTAATGAAATCTAATTAATTTTGGAAAAATTAAATTGAATTTCGGAATTAACCAGGAAAAAATAATTTCGGAAACAATAAATATGATAATTAACCAAAAAAAAAAGGGAACAACGAAGTACCAGTTAGGAAGCTTTAATTGAATTCATCGTGTTCTTCGTCGTGTGAATATAATTCTTCTGAACGAAGGCAAAACTTGAAATCCTAACATAAAGCATATATTCATAGCAATAACAGAGATCTAATAATTTAGTGATAGAATTTCACCTGTTGATCTGTCGAAGCAGAATAGTCAAGCTTCTCATAGTATCTTGCCCATGTTATGTCTTTAAGACGTTAATACTATCCTGCACCCTATAATTCTAACCAATGAAAAGAACAAATATTTATTACCTTGGATACAGAGTTGACGAAGAAACCTTGGATAAAAACTCGACGAAAAAACTTGTAAGTGTTAATGTATGATAGAATTTCACATATTGATCTGTCGAAGCAGAATAGTCAAGCTTCTCATAGTATCTTGCCCATGTTATGTCTTTAAGACGTCAATACTATCCTGCACCCTATAATTCTAACCAATGAAAAGAACAAATATTTATTACCTTGGATACAGAGTTGACGAAGAAACCTTGGATAAAAACTCGACGAAGAAACTTGTAAGTGTTAATGTATGATGAAGCTTCCATGAACGTGAATTCGTGATCATAATGAAGAAACGTGTGAATGGAGACGGTTGATGGGTTTTTTTTTTTTTTTTTTTTTTCTTTTTCTTTTTTACCTTTTGTGTAAACATATCTGTTTCATAATTTATCGGAAAAGGAATTATACCAAAAAAAAAAAAAATCGGAAAAGGAAAATATTTATTATAATATTGATATATTTAAGATGATAATGTCAAATATCCGAAAATTATTAATCGGAGCATTAATATAAACATAAAAGAATACTATTCTAACCTTACTCAAATTAATAAGATTTAGATATCCGAAATTAATCGTAAACGGCTATTAATTGTTAAACTAATTAAAATAAAGATCAAACGTACCGGAATAGATGAAATTTTTGGTATGATCGTCGTGTTCGTCGTCGTTTCAATCTAAATATTTGGAAAAAAAAACGAACAAAAAAAATAATATGTAGATCAATGAAAGAGAACCCACCAATTTAGAAACGGTTATCACGCCATCGTATTGTTCGTCGGATGATTATAAGTCTCTAATCCGGAGATTGACTTGAACCTTGACAAAAACATATATTCATAGCATAAAATCGTAAATAGAAGGTAGAAGACCACCTATTAATCGGTTGTAACCTTGTGCAAACTCGATTTAATTTTGACGAATGAAATGTTGGTGTGGTGTCAAAACTTTCTTGGGGAGACTCGAAGATGAGAGAGCTGAAGTCAGAGATAGGCAGAGAGGTTTACATGTGAATTAAGGTATGGAGTGCTAACGTGAACATGAACGTGAACGGCGGTGATTTTTGCACATAATAGCAATTAGATCGAGTTTTGGAAAAAAATATGGATCAGCGTGACATGACGCATATGGATACCATGCATGTCTATCTATTGTAAATCAAAAATTATATTATTGTTCCGCCTTATTTTTGAAACAGAAAGGAATTTTCCATTAAATTTTAATATATTTTATAAGATAGTATCAGATATAGTAGTAAATCTAAAATAGTTGTTATTATTCCATATTTTTACGGAAAAAAGTAAATATTATTTTAAATAAACATGGATAACAATGAATAAATGGCAGTTTTACAAATATTTATTATTATGATAGTGATTTGCTTATTAAAATATGTAAATTTTCTTTTCTTTTTTTGTATTTATCGTCGAAAAATTTAGAAACCCTAAATCATGCACCGCCTCCTATTCAATATAAATACCTTGCTCATGGTATTCAATTTCAGATCATAACTAACCCTTGTTTTTTTTTGTTCTTTTTTTTCAAACTTTTTTTTGCTTCTACCTAATTTTAATTTTTCTTTTTATTGTAGGGTGGATGTATGGAGGGGACGATGTGAACTGGTGTATGGAAAATTTGGACCTAATTCAATGAATAAACAGGTGATCTTATAGTTTATATGTACAAATTTGATTTTTTTTTTTTTTTTGTATTTATGGTTTTACTATTTTCACCACTAATCAATTTTTATAATCAAAAAGTTTGGTTTCAACTTTTGAGAAGGTAATCATCGATGGTTTGGTATGTTTCTTTTTGTTGTAAAAAGATGAGGTACCTCCCGATTTTGTTGAGGTACATGTTCTTATTATTTTCAAATATGTCTTTTTCAGAAGAAACACTCAACTTTTGATAACACAGTTGCCACAAAGTCAGAAAGATGACTTATTTCAGGGATGAATCTTCAGAGGAGGCTAATTTTTGTCGTTAATACAATTTAAGTATTCCTCTCTTTAGATTAGGGATAACAAACTTGTCTGTTAAATTCAGGAATTACTCTTCGTTGCCAATCTCTCTCCCCAAACTAAAATATTACATATATGGAAGTAGTAACTTAAAGTTTTTGGTATCGAGGTCATTCTAAGGCACTGA
Source organism: Arabidopsis lyrata subsp. lyrata (assembly GCF_000004255.2). Taxonomy (NCBI): domain Eukaryota; kingdom Viridiplantae; phylum Streptophyta; class Magnoliopsida; order Brassicales; family Brassicaceae; genus Arabidopsis; species Arabidopsis lyrata. Next base: position 24,439,080 of record NW_003302555.1, read on the forward strand.
GATTCGGACTTTGGTATGTATAGGATTCGTTTTCCATGCACTAAGATTTAATTATTGTTTAATTTATTGGTTTTTAGGTTTCTTTCCATGCTCTGATGCGTTTTCGGGTGTGCCAATGGAAGCTTGCATCACTCTTTACTCCAAGCGTAAGTATGCTCTGCATTAGCTTCTTCTGTTCCATTGGTTATTATGGGTTTTGACTTTTGAGAAATATACAACAATTTAAAACCAGGTTTTGTTGTTGATTGGTTCGATTTGTATACCATATTTTGCTAAATACATATGACCATAAATAAGACCAAAGGAGCTGGGTTAGCTCCTTTGCCAGCTAGGGTGACTTCGTCTCCTCCCCGTCTTGCGGATTTCCGTTATTCAACGGGTATATTTGAGAAGTATACGGTACTAAAACCACAACCATTGATCTTAGCTTGATCGGTTCTTCCCTAGGATTTATACATAAAAGTAAATTGTTTTGTTTAATAATTTTCCATTGCATGAACTTTCGAGACAACAAGTGGACAGGAGTGTAATGTCATCAAAAGTCAAATCAAACACTGTGAGGAACATAATAGACAACGTTGGCTTCTTTCGCAGCTGCTCAACGTTGTCTCTCCCGATGGTCCCAACACTCTCTTCTTCTTTTTTTGTCAACATTCAAACGTTGTTTAAAATAAATAAAAATGTTTAACCGTAATCATCTTTCTAGATCTTTAAATGCCTAAAACTTCAACTTAATCAGTCAGCAATCCGTCACGTTAATGATTTTGAAAGGAAGACTTTTGTTTTGTTTCGGTTAGTTTTGTTTGTTTAGTATTTTAATCACAAGATAACTCTAATTTCCCATTAGAGTTGTGTTAATTGTGTTGATTATGATTTGGCGTTCCAATTCTGATATTATTTTTATGTTGTAAATCTTAAACTGTTACGTTATTGTTCTATCTTCCTATGTGAGAAAAAAGTAAAATGTTTTAAAATTTTGACATGGATAATAATATAATTGTAAATCTATAATAATTATATTATCATTTTATTTATATTTTTCAAAAAGAAATATATTTATCTTAATAGATTTAATATGATAATGTCAAATATAGTTATAAATCTAAAAGAGTTATGTTATTATTCCATCCTTTTATGAGAAAAAAGCAGATATTCTCTTAAACTTTTAAATTAACGTGGATAATAATAAATAAATGATAATTTTACTAATATGATAATGATTCGGTTTTAATCTTACCAAAAAACAAATAATGATTCTGTTTTAAAAATATATAAATTTTCTTTGTTTAGTTGTAGATATTGTCAAAAAAAAAATTCTTAGATCCTCCACTGCCTTAATTTTATGTAAATACCTTGCTTGATATTTAATTTTGATTTGATATCATAACTAATCCTTGCTTTTTTTTTCGGTACTAACCATTGAATTTTTTATACTGCCATTTAATTCTTGCATAAAAAATAATAATTAATAGTAGTGTTTATTATGAATGCAGGTTTGTTTTCCATAAAAACTAGATTGGATTTATGGAAGCACGTCATTGTTTCCAGTGCGAGGAAACAAATGTCGTATCACTGCTGTTGTGGCGCTTTAGTACTTTCGTTTCTGTTTATGGCTTTGCTTCGGTTGTATGGTTAGTCATCAATCATTGATCTTCTCATTGTTTGAATATTGTTGCATAGGAAAAATCTTCCTTTTTTATGAATCTTTCAAAAGTTGGGTCCATGCTATTCTCAGTGATTGATTACGTTTATTGAATATTTGTGTGCTTCCTCTGCTGCTATTCTAATTCATGCTTTGTTCGTCGTCTTTGATACACTCTGATTAACCATTGTGGACCTCTAGAGTCTAATTTGCAATATTAATGCAAGTCTCTTTAACTTACGGATTATGAAGAGCATCCTAAGATCGTTTAATTTGATTCAGGCTTTATGTGGCTAATGTTTGGTCTTGGATGTGAATTAGTCTATCATGTTTCTTGGAAGGTAGGAAGCAATCTTGATGTTTACCAAAATCCAATGTGCTCTTTTGTAGCTCAGTTTTGAAATATGTACTAATTATTGTAGAGGGAACCCGAAACAAAGAGACCATATGTATGATTTTATATGCGAAGAGAAGCTCCGAATTTGAAATCGTCTCCACTCCGGTGATATGTGGCCATGGTGTGAAGGAGTCTGGAGCCATGGTTATTTCAGATTCGGACATAACCGTAATTGTTAAACTAATAAAAATAAGATCAAACGTACCGGATTGATGAGAATTTTTGGTGTTCTTCGTCATGTTCTTCGTCGTATGGATCTAACAAAACAAAAAAAATATATATACCCCATAATTTTTTTTTGTTTGTTAATAGAGAGAACCCACCAATTTTGTAGCGTTAATTGTGACATCGAATTGTTTGTCGGATGAATATAAGTCTCTAATCCGGAGACTGAAGTTGAACCCTAACAAAAACATATATTCATAGCATAAAATTCATAAATAAAAGGTAGAGCATCACATAGCTTTTTCTTCAAAGCCAACACATCTCTCTTTGTAGCCGAATTACTCTCCAGTTTGGTATATACTCAAATTTTCCAATGACTTCCTTCTCGAACCTGGAGCGTTTTTGCTTTGCCGGATATTTTTAGGATATGGCTCTTATGTATCTCTTGTGAGTCACTTGATATGTTGTTTAGGTAAAACTTTTGGTTTGAAAGAGAATGATCTACAACAAGCATAATCGGTTATTTGTTATATATGTGGCCATGTTCATATTGCTTTCTCCACAAGCAATTTTCCAGTTTTGTAGCATTCGATATTTAAATTTAAAAGCTTCAATACGTTGTATACATGTGTATGTATGTACATATATGAATTATTCTCAGTTGCACATAGTGGTTTCTAAGGGATAGATACTTGCTCTCTGTAACCCTCTCATTTTTAGTACCTATCTTCAGTGTTTACTTTGCTAAGAGCTTCTTGATAGGCATACATCTTTGCAATCTCAGATCAATATACTACAAATACATATACGATACAGTTAAGAAAATGATATTTCTCTTACAACTTTTTATATGGGTTTTATAAACAAGAGATCAACTGAAGGGTTACGCAGCGACCAATGGCGAAGGTAGAGACAAAGATATTACAATAGGGACGATAAATATGACACGATATATACAAAGGAGATGCCTGTTTCTATACCATTGAAATTTTACGTACATAACTACTTCAAAGAGCAAGATGACTTACTTGATAGGTAAGAGATATGGTAAGAGATTATATTTTTCAATTATTTGTTTCCAACTACGAAAAACTCCAGTGACATACAATCTAAAAGCATGAATATGTCATAAAATCAAGAATACAACAAAAACCAGGAAGATGGGCCCAAATTAAAGTCCGAAACTGGACGTGGGGAACCCACGGACAGTGGCGGTCGGAGCGTTACAAATATGAAAGAAACGGGGAAGCGTGAATATGTCATAAAACCAAGAATACTACAAAACCAAGAAGATGTGCTCAAAGAACGAAACTGGACGTGGGAACCCACAGACAGTGGCGGTCGTGGCATTACAAATATGAAAGAAACGAGTAAGCATGAATATGTCATAAAATCAAGAGTACGACAAAACAAAGAAGATGGGCCTAAAGACCGAAACTGGACGTGGGGAGCCCACGGACAGTGGCGGTCGGTGCGTTGCTAATATGAAAGAAACGAGTAAGCATGAATATGTCATAAAATCAAGAGTACGACAAAACAAAGAAGATGAGCCTAAAGACCGAGACTGGACGTGGGAACCCATGGACAGTGGCGGTCGGGGCGTTGCTAATATATTGTTGGTTTAAATATATAGATTTTTTATATTTAATTCTATTATATATATCAAGATATAAACACTAATAATTGTTTGTGATTCAAAAACACTATTAATTGTTGATTACTAATAATATATATCAAAAGTTATAGCGTTTTACCATAATTCTATATTAATGTCGTTATAAAAATTAGACTCTTGACAAAATTAATTCAATAAATATCCCTAACTTGATAACCCTAAATATTAATTATTAATTCTGGTCTTAATCAACATACAACCCCGCGCTGGGCGCGGGGACCTCCCCTAGTAAATATTTAAAATTATTAAAAAGTTGTGAAATTTTTAAATATTATTCAAAAATGGTATAAGTTTTATAGTAAATTTTTTTTACTTTTTAATTTACTAATTATATATAAATAAAATAAAAAATATTTATTATGCAAATAAAAAATATACTTATTAGCATAATAAATTTTTACTTTTGCGTTTTCTAATGTGATTATACAGTTTTTTTTTATTGGCAAATCTATATATACATTTTAGAGTCATTTATAAAATAAATCCTGGAGTTCCAACTTATTTACGATCAAATGCCATTGACATTATTATTTAGATTTTCAAAATTAAATCAAAGATATTAACATAAAAAATCGTTTCCAAAAATCTTAACCTAATATATTAAGCATAACTAATCCTTACCACAATTACATCCATATTCAATTCGATTTCCTTAAAAGATCTCAACAATCCCTACATTTAATCGTGGCCATTCAAATCTTAATCCGGTTTTTAATCTTGAATCTTAACCGTCAGTCATACGCAATTAATTTAGAAATTATTATATAGAATTAATTATTATTATCTAAAATTTTTAAAAATATATATAAAATCAAACTTTTAAATTGACTCGAATTATATGTCTATTAAATAAAATATTATTAAAAATAACAAAATGATGTTTAATTTCACGGGACGGAGTTATATAGTGGGACGGATTTGGATCGATATTAATACGGGGCGGTATTAATATCACAGATGAAATCTTAAAATTAACAATAAAAATACAATTATACAATCTTAAACACTCAACAAAATAAATAATATTAAAAAATACAATTTAAAATTTAATTTTTTTAGTTAAAAAATCGATCCGCGGTAATAAAATATTATTAAAAATAACAAAATGATGTTTAATTTCACGGAACAGAGTTATATAGTGGGACGAGTTTGGATCGATATTAATACGGGACAGTATTAATATCACGGATAAAATCTTAAAATTAACATTTAAAATACAATTATACAATTTCAAACACTTAACAAAATAAATAATATTAAAAATACAATTTAAAATTTAATTTTTTAGTTAAAAAATCGATCCGCGGGGTAAAATCTAGTGTTTTGCATAATTGCATTCGAAAACGCAATTCCGCCGCTATACCGGTTGTTACCAATCGGAACCATATTTAGACCGGAAGAATAGAAGTGGGGATTATACGACATCGTTTAAGTGTATTAAATTATATTCGTATATTCACGAGTTTCCAATATTCGCCGGTGTTAAAATCGTCGATTCATCGTCGTCGACGGCGAGTACTTGCGACCTTGCGTCCTCCACGCCCCGATCGATCTTCTATAATTGATTCTATCGATCAACCAATTGCGATCTCGTCGATCAAATAGTGAGTATTTTCGATTCCTCCTCGTTATTTTGTGTTTGTTGGATCGATTTACGCTAAATCTGGTTTCACTTCAGAGCAACATCTCCTCTCGGATCGGTTTGTTGGGAATTTCTATTGATGTAGCTTGTAGCTAATTTAGTACTAGGCTTCCAGATGATTCTTGGAAAATCTTGTGCTAGTGCATGAATCATGATATTGGTTTTCGGAGATGGAACAATGTAGTTTCAAGGAACCACATGAAAAATTCATAGAGATACGTTTCTAGCAATATGAAATTGGAATCCTGTTCTTTTGTTACATGGTTCGATTTAGATGCTTTCGGTTTTAAGCAGCCTAGGTTCTTTAGAATTCTGGTTTTCTAAATGCTTCTTTGTCTGAATGTAAGGGAAATTTTGTGCAATTGCTTTGGTTCCTGTAATTGTTACATGATCAGCATTAGGGAATTTGAATTCCTGGAAGCTAACACAGTTCTTAGGATTAAGGTTACTTTGGTTTGAGACTTTGAGTTCTTGAAGTTTGAGTCTTACGAACTTTGGGAAGTCATTAATTTTGTATCGGTTCTGATAGGAGCTTATCATCTCAGAAATTGGAAGTTGTGTTTATGATGTTACAATATTTCTGAGTCGGATGATTTTCAATTTCTTAGTCATATTTCTTAGGATTCAGATTTCTCTAATCATTTTGTGTGTGATGTTCCTTAAACCGGGGAAGTCTTATTTTGTTTATCCCAGTCAGTGGTCAGTGTCGTAGAAGTACAAATTGATCGCTGGATATAGTATGATGGTTTGAGTTGTATAAACTGGGTTCCTGAGCTGTTCAGACTGTGCTAACTCTAGTTTGCCAATTTGTTTTCCTGTGATGTTTGGAAATTATGCGGATGTCTATGTGTTAGTGAACATTACACACTAAGGAACCATAAAGTCATTCACCATCTAGTAACAACTGATTGCTATTATTGACATCTTTTATATGGTCTGAGTTTGTGATCAATTTTTGTGATCTAATATTCTGCTCTTGAGGATTATGTGTTTGATCATGATAACTACGAAATTGTGAATAGTTCATTGTATTACTGCTTACTTCTTTTTAGTAGGCTCGCTGAGTGATTTTGTTTTACATGCTCTACGACTTCTAGGAGGATTCTGCATTTCTTTTCGCTGCTATACTTAAAAACTATTTTACATAATTTTTTAATTTGAAGGACAAATGAAGCATATAGTAAAGATCTTGAGCCTGCTGGTGGCAATCTCTGCCTTCTGGATTGGTCTTTTGCAGGCTGCAATTATTCCTCGAAGCCATACATGGTTGGTGAGTAACAAACAGTTTTGTCCTCTTTTTTTGGTTTCTTGCTATTTTGAAATTGGGATTGTGTTCTGATTTGTTAATGTTGTTGGTCTGTCTTACAGCTACCGATCTACTTTGTAGTATCCCTTGGATGCTATGGTCTATTAATGGTTGGAATCGGACTAATGCAATTTCCTACCTGTCCCCAAGAAGCAGTTCTGTTGCAAAAGGTACTTTTGAGACAAACTCATTGTTTGCCATATTTGGTCTTGTTCTTAGAGTCCAGTGTTATTTATTGTTGACTTCCTTTAATCTTTTGCTAATTTAGTGTCTTTTGTCTATTTTTCTTTGGTTGCAGGATATTGCAGAGGCCAAGGACTTCTTCAAGCACAAAGGGGTAGATGTTGGATCGAATTGACACAAATGCTTTTAATGACCAACAATCAGAAATAGTTTTTGTTTTTGACAAACCTTAAATGTACTGTTTGGATGTTTTATATTAAACAGTGTTTCTGAAGTAAAACTTTTTTTATTTTTTTAGTCATTCTTTTTTGCCTAATGTCAATGGATGATGCCAAAAAAAGCAAGCAGAATGATGAAAATAAAATAGCTTACGAGTGAAAGAGACTAAGCAGCAAACACCTTTGTGTTCTTCTCAGTAAGTTAAAGAGATTAAAAGCCAAAAAATCTGATGCGAGGAGAAAAATAAATGTGAGACAGAGAGGGCTAGTTTATCTCTTCTTCTTGCCACCTTTGCCTGACTTTGAAGAAGTTCCAGAGGTTGAAGTTGTGGCCTGAGGTTCCTGCTTCTTCGCTTTCTGAGCTTCCTGCTTCTTCACTCTCTCTGGATGTCTTGGTACCAACTCTGCAATTTTCTGCAGCAGATGCTTCCCTGCAAATATACATCAACACAAGGAGCACATCATATGTCTGTAGCAAACAACTTGCAGTGTTCTCACAGGTGGAGTCTTTTCGTGCAAATCATGTAAAGCAGCAAGCCAAATGTATATTCATATATTTCTGTGTGTTAAGGTCTAGCTATTTACATGCAACAGTATCAATGCATACGCATATGCAAATACAAACACATCTGAAGTCTTGCAATTGGCCAAAAAGTGCTTGAAACAAACAAGTTCTATATAAGTTATTTCTCCATCTGAGCCTGATGTAATCATATGCAACAAAAAACAAAAGAAATTCAAGAAATAGCAACATGAATTGATAAAGAATTTGCGAAGAAAAAAATCAGAAACATAAGGTGAAATTCCGGTAACACTATCATAACAAACATAAACATCTAAAGACTCAGATAATTGCTGCAGTAAGTTCCATATCCATAAGATCGACCTAATGCTGACCATAAATGAAAAATGTAGGGATCCCTGGAACCACTCTTAAAACCTCCAGATCAAAGTTTGAAATTGGTGATGATATAAATGACAAATTATCTATGAAAAAAGTTTGGATCAGGTTGATATGGGATAAAACAAAGCAGAACGTTAACATCAGAGACCAGGGTTTTGATAACAAGCAGGTTTGTATCAGGCAACAATTCGTAGCAAGGTTGAACACATCCACACATGGGTAACAAGGAGAGATCTTAACAACACAACAAGAGTAAGTAAAGTAAATAAAGCAGATTCCATTTTCTAGCTCAATCTAAGTGATCACACTAGGATAACACTATAAGAAAAGACAAAAGACAAAAATGTTTAACAGCGAGCGGATATAGAATCACGATTACAGAAGCGAGGTCTTACTTGAAGTAATGGATGGATTGAGTAAAGTCCCATCTTCCCTTTTCAATTGCACCCTCACTCTCCCTACTTGCATGAAATCGCGCGGGTATGCTTTGTCAATCTAAAAAAAAAAACTCAAATCAAAGACTGTGTTTAAAGAAATCACATACTCCCGTAAGTAAACCCAATTAGATGAAGAAGGATTACCTCGACGGCACTAGGGAGTTTCAAATGCTTGCAACAATCACTAATCTCAATGCAATTCGGGTTCTCACATGATTTACTCACACTGATTCTTCTTCCCTCAGCTACAGTTTTCTTTGAGTTAATATAAACTGGATATATCACTACCCATTTCTTGATGTTGACGGTTCCACTATCCATCTACAGATCAAGAACCAAACAGATTAATGCAACTCTTAATGAAATCACAACAGAAAACGTAACAATTGGATAAAAACAACAAAAAAATCTGAGCCCAACGAACTAATACGCGATTAAACTCATAAAATTACACAGATCTGTTTCGATTTGCAGGGAATTCTCAAGCATAGAGACGGAGAGACCCCAAATCGTATACATGCGCAAGAAGGAAGATAACACAGAGAGAAGAGAACCGAACCAGAGATCAGATTCGGAAAATTCAGAAAATCAAGCTATTGGAGTGAGATTGCTCGGATCAGAGACACACGTATCGCCGGAATAGAGCAACGAACGACGGACAAAGAGGAATTTCGCAATTGAGATTTTTACTTGACTTGCTTTATACCGTCATCTAAAAACTTGAACCGGATTAACCCGGAGTAAACCGTAACTAACCAGATTAAACCGGATATGAAAAACTGAAATTGATTTTTGATTCGTTTGTTCTCTCATAAGAAGGAGAGCCAAAGGAGGAGGACCTGACTTTTCTCGGACTTCAGAGACAATGGAGACTGAATACGACCAAGTTCTTCGATCCGTTGCTCAGGTGAACATCGCCGACCAAATCGGAGATTCCGGCGAAGTAGACGGAGACGGTGTAAAAGTCTTGTGCTTCACTGAAGTTTTCGATGATGTCACTATCCAGTTCCAGATCATCCGTCTCGCGAAACAGGTTCCCGCCAATAAACTTAGCTTGATCCTTTTAACCTAATTCTCAATTTCTTCGATCGTCATCGGAACTAAAAATTGAAATCGAACTGTAGATTTACGTATGGGTCGGTTGCAATTCCGCTAAATTTGGGAGTTTGTACGCAGCCGCTTCAACACGACCGGTGAGTTCCAGTGAAATTCTAAAGCTGCAATTTTTAGGGTTTCTGTGTTTAAACTTTAAATTGGTATTTTTGTTTCTATGGCAGAGTAATACAGTGAGTGTTACTTCAGTACTTGGTGGAACATCTGATAACACTGGATCTGGCATTGCGCGTAGATTAGGTTAGAATCTGATTATAACAATCTTGCAATTTCAAATCCTTCTCTTTTTTTGATGATACAGTTATAAATTCTCTGGTCGTTTGTGTGTTCTAGTGTTGAAGACTGGTCTCAATATAATCCTGGCTTGTAACATCCCTAAAAACAATCCATTGCTTGAGGTTCTTTCTTTAGTCTTTTGCTTTTGTCTTATAAAAATGGGAAAGTAACAAGCTTTGTTTCGGTATTGTACTCATTTTGATTTTCTTGTTTGTGTTGTTGTTGTGTAGGCAAAAGCTGAGAAAGTGTTGATCAGAAAGCTGATTGATCTTGGTTACACAATGTCAAAACCTGTAAGAGCAACATAACCAATTTACCTGTTTCTTGAGGTTGTTTCTCCTCTTTGTGTCCTACCATTTTTATATGTGGAAATTTGTGAATGATTCTAACGTATATTGATCAAGTGGCATGAATGATCACCTTTTTTGGTTTCCGATAAGTTTTCTTAGCATTGTATCGTCTCCCCATTTAGTAGTTCCATTCACCTGCAATGGTCGATGTGAATGTTTAAAGAGTTTGTTCCTTTTTTCATGAGTTCCAAAATGTGCTTGTTTTCTTCCTCTCCTTGTCAATATCGCGTGATTTCTTCACCCAATTTGGAAGCTCAATAGATGTGGACCATGTGGTGGTACATTGTTTGAATGGTTGATCTTTTGTTCGGTAAAAAGGCATATCCTTAGGACATACCAAAGTGTGAAACTATGATGAAATGAAACCATTCTCCTTTACATCTATATACAGATGTGTGAGTATATTGAAGTCTAGATAAAAACCACTTATTCATCCCTTGAGAAGTTGTTTTGGCATCTAACCTTAAATTTGTAAACTCTCTGACCAAAGTCCCAAAAAAAAAATTGATGTATTTGGGTTTGGTTCTTTGGTTTAACTAATGGGGACCCAAATAAACCGAAATCAAACAAAACCCTAAATTATGTTTTATTGATTCCGAGACTCCTACCCGAACGACGTCGTTTTGGTATATGGTATGGCCGTATGGGTTTATTTTCACGAAACGACGTCATTTTAGGATTGATTTTTCTCTTTCTCAGAGACGATTGTGAGGAAGCTTGTTGATCGTTGCGGTCTGAGTAAGATCATTGGTTGGTCTCTTTTATCTTTCGATCCTTTGCTTCATCCAGATTAATCACAGTTCCAATTCAATTACCTTTCTTTTTTAGTCACTGTGACTCTTATGCTCATTTTTTTTAAAACTCTTATGCTCATTGTTCATAGCTCATAGGCTTTCTTCTGTTGAATTCACAAACATTGTTTTCTCTTCGATCCGATTAATCCCTGAGAGTGGCATAATGTGATTAGTTTTAGTCCTAACAGTCCTCTGTTACATGTTTAGTTTTACTGTTTAGTTTCAATTTTGGTACACAGATATAATAAATTAAAAACGTTTGAGGAGTAACAAATTGAGTTTGATGTGAGAAATTCTCTGTATAATAAATATGCCAAAGAGACCATCTTCTGTTTAGCAGTAGTAATTATAAGGCTTTTTGAATCCCCCTTGGCCATCAGGTTTTGTTATTTACTCTCACTGGCAAAGCTGAGGATAAAGTTATGGCAACAGTAAAAGAGGACCATTGTGAGGATTCTCATAATTATATGGGTTTTGCTCTGCACCAGGTAACACTATTATTGATTCTATTATACTGTAAAAGTTAGTTGCTTTTTAGAGTTACAGTGGTTGATTTCCCTTTGCTTGCAGGCTAAACTTGCTCTGGAGGCACTTGAAGTTCCTGTTGGGTCTCTAATTTTTGCCTTTGCTTCATCCCAATTTGTGTTACCAGGGTATCAATTAATGTCATATAAGAGAACTAATGCTTCTTTTCATATTCTTTTTTCTGGTTTGTCTGGATCAGATGTGTTCTTCTTGAGGATGGTAAGGTCATTGCTTCAGGGCGAAACCGAACAAATGAGACACGCAATGTAAATATTCAAACTTTTGCAAGTAACTAAGCTTGATTTGTTATATATGTTCTAGTAATAAGCTAGTTTCTTCAGTTACTATTGGATTCACTATTTCTCTCAATCTTGTTTTATTGAGTAATACATAAACGTATGATTGTTACTTCGGTTTATTCATATATATTGAGGCATTTGTTTGCCACAGGCCACAAGACATGCTGAGATGGAAGCAATTGATCAACTTGTCGGACAGTGGCAGGAAGATGGACTCTCACCTTCACAAGTCGCTGAGAAATTCTCGAAATGCATTCTTTACGTAACATGTGAACCTTGCATAATGTGTGCATCGGCATTATCGTTTCTCGGTATTAATCCTTAAGCTGAATTAGACATTTCATTTATTTTTTTTGTTTGTTTCTGATGTTGATAAATGATAAGCTCTTGCTCATAATTGAAGGTATAAAGGAAGTGTATTATGGATGTCCAAATGATAAATTTGGGGGATGTGGTTCCATTTTGTCGCTTCACTTGGGCAGTTCTCAGTCGTCAGATATCATGTAAGTTATACGATCACACTACAATCTTTTTAAAAATATGCCTTGTTAATTGATTTCTGGTTTGATAGTGAGGAATCTCAAAGAGGAAAAGGGTATAAATGCAGAGGAGGAATAATGGCAGAAGAAGCTGTCTCTCTTTTCAAATGTTTCTATGAGCAAGGCAATCCCAACGGTAACCACTCTCATTTTTACCTGCAATTTTGTTCCCTGATGAAACATCTCAAAAGTTTTTGTTTTTTGGGTTTTAGCCCCAAAGCCACACCGCCCTGTAGTTCAACGAGAGAGGACTTGAGGTGAACATATTGTTAAAACTGAAGTTCTTCGGCGTCTGCAACTACGGCAATCAGACCTGAAGATTACGCTTACAGTCCAGTTCATTACGCCGTCGTTTTGGGATGATCAAAGAATGAAGCCATCAATCGAGAGCAGAAGCCATAATTTGGGATTCCAAAAGCTGATTTAATAGTTTTGGATTTTATTCAGATACTGATAAACTATTACAATCAAAATAGCAAGTTCTATTATCTATATATCTGATTTGCCAAATCATGGCTACTTCCTGCATATGAGGACTGCCTTAAACAAAACTAAAACATAAACAATTCAAGGTGTCTAAGATTAGGAGCTGAAATGCCAAATTGTTGAAACATATAAGAAATCGATCATCCCAAATTTTTGTCTTTAGAAAGTAGAAATCTCAACTTCTTAACTTATTACATATCTTAAAAAGTCTCCTGAAACATTATTCTTAAATAAAGTCTTCCACTAGTAGCATATACTTATTAAGAAGATAAAAACATCTTCTTGCTTAATTGATGGATAGGCGTGGGACACAAAAGTCAACAAGATAATGTGTTGGCTCTATGCCCTTCTGTGTGTCATCCGGAGAGTATAACTGAAACCACCTGCTCATAGCCACTTTGAGAAATATGAACTTCTTCTTGTACCATACCTTCACTGTTGCAATGGACTTCCCTTGGATATTCTCGGCTCCAATTATGATCGCATCTCTAAGTCCGACATAGCTAGCTGGCTCACCTGACGTGCCACAGTAAATTCCCTACCACACAAAACAAATGAACAAATATTATAGATCAAATGTCTCTCTCTCATTTTATATTGAATCTTATCTAACAGCTATAGCACTTACGTCTTGTTGAAGTTCAATGTGTGGCATGAACACATGCAGTTTTGCTCCTACTGGTTGATGCACCAACAAGTCACATGCTTCCTCCATAGTCTTAGGCTCAATCACTTGTCCTTTCATCGAAACGAGGTCAGGTTTATACGATGATGGAGGCTTTATCACAGATCCCAAGCGTGGCCAATCTTCTGCTTTCGGTATGCCGCCTTTGTTTATCGCAAACTCAAGACAGTCTTTGACAGTGAGCTTGCGCCCCCTGTGTGAGCCACCAGCATTGTCCACCAAATACTTAGCCGAGTACTCAGTATAGACACTATCCAGCTTAAGTGCAAACCGTGCAGAGCTTATCAGATCAACCGCTACGACAGCAGCAGAAGCAGATTCATCTGCAAAGACAAAAACACAAAATGGAAAAATGAATAAAAATCTGAATGGATTCCCATCTTACAAGATAAGAACATGATCAGAATCAACTAATGGGTAAATTTTGGCTTGCACTAATCCAGGCTAAAACTAAAGCAATGTGGCAAAGCATTGATTCAGCACAACATCCTAATTATAAAGCCACAAAATTTGGCTGATAGATTAGTCAAATGACTCATATCTCAGTGTTAACATAAAAGAGAAGATTTGAAATCATGATAAAACTTACAAAGACGACACACGTTAAGGGTCTAAGACACATGATATCAGTATCTGAGAGAATCTAAAACCTACCGTAGCAAACAAGTTATCAGAGCCAAAAAGAACAAAAACTTAAGACACTGGTGTAAGAATATGAGCAGAATCAACTCTGATAAATCAACATAATGAGTAAACTTTGCCTTTCACTAAACCAGGCTAAAACTAAAGCAATGAGGCAAAGCAATGATTCAACACAACATCATAATTCTACAGCCACAAGTCACCATTCCCATCTTACAAACCAGAGTAGCTATTTACTTTTATGAGTATATTCTAGAGTGGCAATTTTACTTACCGTGATCTTGGTGATTCTCAATCTCTGCGATACTGCCGAGAGAGAATGCCAATTTGAAATTGGGATCATAGGGTGGGGGGAGTGCCATCTGCAATTACTTTACCCTGAAAATTTGCAAGGTTCAATAAAATACATTAATGAATGTGAAGAGAGAAAATGGAAAGAACATTAACTAAGAAGGAAATAAAAGTGAAGCGATTTTCACAACGAGTTCATTGTTCAGAGGCATTAACGAAAGAAAGGAAGAGTTTTGCTTCCAAAATTAGATCAAAGAAATAGCAAAAGAAGACATTTTTTTCAGAAAAACAGATTGATGAGACGGTTGTGGCTAAATCAAGAACCAATGTGATAGCTTATTTACCAAAGAAGGATCAAACTACAGTAAAGGAGGATTAAATGCTAAAACCTTACTAAAAAGCTCCTCATTGTTCACTAATCACACTAAAAACTAATGCACAAGCAAAAAACGTAACATACCAAAGCAAGAGCTAAACAAATCCTAAAAGGTAACACTGATCAGCCTGAAAAAGAAGACATTTTTAACAAAGAAACAACAAACAAAGAAGACATTTTTATCAAAGAAGCAGCAAAAAAAGAAGACATTTTTATCAATGACAAAAAAAAAAAAACAAATGGATGAGTTTGTGGCTAGATCGAACCAATGTGATAGCTTCTTTACCAAAGAATGAAAAAACTAAAGGAGGATATATTAAACGCTAAAACTTTAACTAAAAGCTCCTCATTGTTCACTGGAAAAGGCAAAATGCACAAGCAAAAATCCTTAACAAACCCTAAAGATACGTAACCTAAAAGCTCCTCATTTGTTCACTAATCACACTGAATAAGGCAGAAACTGTAACAAAATCCAAAATTAGAGAGGAAAAGAAAACCCTAAAAAGTAACACTAATCGCACTTACAAAGGGAAACTCACAAGCAGAGGAAGCAGAGTAATAAACCGAAGGAAGCTAAAAGGAATCGGTAGAACATTTAGTATTTATAGACAAGAGAATGGGTTACTCGAAAACCCTAGAGAGAGAGGACAGATGTCATCATCCTGTGTTGTCAAACGTATCAAGGGCTGCGAGAATCGTAACTTTCTCCGTACAAGCAACTTTCATCACCTCTCTGCTCTGTTTTTGTTTCGTCGTTTTCCTCCAACTTTTTTGAAGGTGACCGTTGTGCCTCACACGACGTCGCTTTGGTATTGGGCTTCATCTTTACGTGGCCCAAGATAAAAGAAGAACTTAAATTCAGAAGAAAAAAAGTTACTCATTTTTTTTGGGAAGGAAAAAAAAAAGTTATTCATTGTTTGTTTGTTTGTCTTGTTTTTCAAATTTAGTTTTAGTGATCAAAGAGGATGAAAAGGCTAGTGAAGATCACAATATATGCAATTACGAAATTTCCTTAGGCTTATTTCCTCGTAATTCAGAAATTTCAACTTATATAGTGTGTTCTATACAATTCGTATTATGCTTAGAGAGTTTGAGAATCTCTATATAGAAATAGATTGTAAATGCACTAGATTTTAACCCGCGGTACACCGCGGGGCTATATTTTCTTAAAAAAATCAAAATGTAATTTGTTTGATAGATTATTTTGATTGTTAATTTTAGGATTTCACCCGTGGTATACTATCTTTTATAAATATCAACCCAAACCCGTCCCATCATATTACCCGTCCCATCATATTACCCGTCCCGTGAAACTAAACATCATTTAGTTATTTTTCTTTTTAATAATACTTTTATTTAAAAGCTATATAATTCAAGTCAATTTAAAAATTTCTTTTAAATGGTTCCCATAAGATATATATACATATATATTAAATTTGTATAGAGTTGAAATAATATTAATATTACAAACTTTTTATATAATTTAAATATTATAAATATTTTTAAAAATATGCAATATATATTTTTTGTTATTGAATAAGAGGATATTATGTGTAAGAAATGTAGAAAATAAGAGTTTAATATTTTTATTATGGAGTCGCAAGAAAAATCTTTTATTTCTATACATGTTATTCGTTTATTAATAATAAAAGAAAACAAATCCTTTAAATTAGATATTAACTAAAATAAACGCACCATAATTACTTATTAAGTAACAACCAATAAATTTCACCAAAAAATAGGTAACAACCAATAAATTCTAAACGCAGTAATTAAAGAATGAGATATTAAAAAAAAATATCAAATAAGATATAAGAATCTTAAAATAATTGAATATCTAAATAATTTAATTGTTAGTGTCGATTTTAATGCCTTCATTAATGTGGATTTTTTTTTAGAGAGAAATATTTCCTAAAGATTATCACATTAATGACTCAGAAAATTAAGGAAGATATGAATTTATGATTCTCGAAATCGTGTTGGTAATATCTTTAATTAATATTTTTCAAATTTAAATAATTAATGCCAATGGCATTCATCCGTAAATACATTCCAACTCCAGGATTTATTTGCTAAAAGTCATCCAAAAATGTATATATAGATTATAAATCGAAAGCTAAAAATGCTTCTGCTTGTAAACACCACAACTTAGTTACATTCATAAGAAAACACCAACCAAACATTCAAGAGAGTGTACAAATTAACCAAGTTAAAATCCAAAAGGTAAATATAAATTCATCAAAAACCATGTATTTAAAAATTGTTTAATTAGTAAGGGGACAGATTCTCCTAATTTTATTTCTCCAGATTCTTTTGTTCTTAATTTTGGATGAGGTGATTTACAAAAAACAAATACATAAGTTTTACTAAAGCCTAATCGAATCAAATCCACGGAATATACAATCCGAATTATAATATGCCAACTTATAAATTTTCATGATAATCGAATAAAATACAACGCCAAA
Organism: Arabidopsis lyrata subsp. lyrata; assembly: GCF_000004255.2. Classification (NCBI taxonomy): domain Eukaryota; kingdom Viridiplantae; phylum Streptophyta; class Magnoliopsida; order Brassicales; family Brassicaceae; genus Arabidopsis; species Arabidopsis lyrata. The sequence goes on from NW_003302555.1 coordinate 24,456,490, forward strand.
TCTTCATAAAAACGTTAATCTAAGACTTGAATGTCAAATAAGCTAAATCCTAAACCATATTGAATCAAACCCGTGGAAGATGCTGTTTGAATTGGAACAAGCACCTTACAAATCTTCAAGATAGTCGAATAAAAAATCGCCAAATCTTCACACAAACGCTAGTCTAAGACTTGAATGTCATATAAGCCAAATCCTCAAGCATATTAAATCAAACCCATGGAATATACAATCATAATTGGAATAAGCCAACTTACGACTCTTCAAGATAATCGAATAAAAACTACGCCAAATCTTAACAAAAACGCCAATCTAAGACTTGAATGTCAAGAAGCCAAATCGTCAACCAAATTGAATCAAACCCATGGAATATACTCTCCGAATTAGAATAAGCCAACTTACAAATCTTCAAGTTAATCGAATAATTAACCACGCCAAATCTGCACAAAAATGCTAATCTAAGACATGAATGTCAAATAAGCCAAATCATCAACCAAATCGAATTAAAACCCAGTCCGAATTAGAATAAGCCAACTTACAAATCTCCAAGATAATCTAATAAAAAAACCACGCCAAATCCTCACAAAAACGCTAATCTAAGACTTGAATGTCAAATAAGCCAAATCCTTAACCAAATCGAATCAAACTCATAGAATATACCGTCCAAATTAGAATAAAGCCAACTTACAAATCTTCAAAATAATCGAACAAAAAACCATGCAAAATCTTTACAACACCGCTAATCTAAAACTTGAATGTCAAATAAGTTAAATCCTCAACCAAATCGAATCAAACCTATGAGATATACTCTCCAAATTGGAATAAGCCAACTTACAAATCTTCAAAATAATCGAACAAAAAACCATGCCAAATCTTCACAAAAACGCTAATCTAAAACTTGAATGTCAAATAAGTTAAATCCTCAACCAAATCAAATCAAACCTATAAGATATACTCTCCAAATTGGAATAAGCCAACTTACAAATCTTCAAGATAATTGAATAAAAAACCATGCCAAATCTTCACAAAAACGCTAATCTAAGACTTCACTGAAATCAGACGAATTACACCATAAGTGAAATCACATATCTTCAACCTAAACAAATTGAAACTATAACAAATCGAAAAGTATACCAAAAAAAAAAAAAAAAAACAATTGCTTCACCTAACCAGGCCCGGCCCGCCATCAATACCCAAGATACAAATGTATTGGGCCTCCAAATTTTTAAAGATTTTTAGTACTAAAATTAGGCCGCAAAAATAAATTTTTATTGCAAAAATAGGTCTTATTTTTCCAAAATTTTAAGATTTAGTCTCAAATTTTAAATTTATCTATTTGATATTGTAAAAACAGGCCATTTTTTTCTGAAAATTTATGATTTGGTCTCATTTTTAAATTTGTCTACAAATTTCATCAAAAAAATTTTTTGTTTTGTATTCGGCCTCATATATAACAGGGCCGGCACTGCACCTAGCTCACTAAACTTCATTAGTCACAGTCTGATCATGTTGTGTTGAGATGAGAACAGTTGTACACGGATCAGAACCATAGCTCCTTTTACATTGACGTACTCAATAGTCACTTGAGTCTTAATTACCATCAGGACAGGTCTCAACCAAGGACAAGTCACGTTCTTGCCAGCTTTAGTGAGTTTAGCACCCAGCTTAGTACCTAAAACATGGCTAAGAGGAGTAACCAAACATATGACCTTGATCTCCAGCAACAATATCTTCAGGTTTCTTCGTAAGATGACCATGAACACCTTGAGCTATGTCATGACCCCATTGCATCAATGTTAACGAGGACTTTACAGAGATCAGTATCAAGGCCATCAACATCGTCAGAGGTGAATTCAATACCACGGCAAGTCTCACATACGATCTTCTCGTAGTCTACTTTGGCTTTTGTGGTGGTTTCTCCGGAAACCATGACCATATTGTTCTTGGTGCAAGTCTCACAAGAATATTTGCTCTCTAAGTCTTGTTAAAGGCAAGCATCAAGGATTGCGTCGGAGATCACAGAGCTTATCGTTTTAACAGACTCAATAGTATTTTAGAAGTGAAACAATGGCAACTGTATCCGCTAAAAACATGAAACTATCAGTCACTTACTATTACTAATGAGAAATAAACACCAAAAAGAAACCCTGAACATATTGAAAAACTAGACGATATAAGCCTGCATTAACTGTTCCAAGCAGCATCAAACAGTAGCAGAAAGAGCATTCCCATTCAAGAAGTGACATGATTTGGGGACTGTAAGAACAACATCAAACCACACAACTTTGCCCCAAATCTCATCTCCATCGCGTCTTTCAAGCTCAATCTCCGCACACCAAATCCTATTTTCTTGATAGCCATCACACTCCTCATCCCACAAAACCACCATCTTTCCACCATAATCAACAATTTTACAATGCCAACGCTCAGGGTTGAAGAACTCAAACAAAGTTCTAAAAGTTTTCAATCCCTTTCCTAACATTTCAGGCAAAACTTCAAGACCGTTCACTTGCTTCCATAAATGTACCTTATAGTCATACCACTGGAAGAGTTCGTGAAACCAATAGAACAAGATGTTGTCTATCACACAACAACTATGGTACCACAGTTCACTAGCCATATTAATAAATAATGGTACCGGGTTCCATCTACCTTCCTTGGGATTGTAAACCACCCCAGACTCATTAGAGACATCACCAAAGATGTGGAATTTTCCACCAAGTCCCAAGCTTCTGTGTTCAGCTACACTTCCATTGCGTATCGCCGCGCTAGGGCTAGTCACAGAGCTCCAAGTGTGAGTCTTTGGATCAAACGCTTCAACCCAGTTCACAGAATTGCCATCTTCACAACCTCCTGCTACGTATATCTTCCCGTCAAGTAGACTTACAGAGGAGGAAGAGGAGCTCCGGTCAACCCGCATGCTTGGAGCCTGGTTCCATGTGTGAGACTTACAATCCAAGACAGAGACTCTTGAAGAGGAGGGCACATCCCCTCCAATTTTGTAGATATTCGAACCAACGGCGACAAGATGATTCGACGAATGCAATTGCGGAGGAGAATTGGGAGAGGATGGGATTAGGATTGGGACCAGAATTTTGCCACTTGAATTCTTCTTCTTCATTCGATTAGGTATTTGGCAGAGAGTGTACCAGCGAGGGTTAGGGTCAGGAGGGAACCGTAAGCACACATAGAGACAGCTCTCGGCGTGGCCTAGTAGAGATCGGGTCTTGTAAAGTTCCGGTGAAGCAACGAGAGATCGAAAGCTCTTGGAGACTAAGGAAAGAGTAGGATAGTACAATCTAGAGACACGTGCAATGCAGCTCAATAGCAAATCATTGGGAAGTGCCTGTTGTGTTGTCGTCGTCATCTTCTTAGGGCTCGACATATATCATAGGGTTTGATCAAACTTGAGATCTTCTACTTCTTCTCCGACTGCATAGAACAAAATCAGAACTCAGAAGGGAGTTTAAGGGTTTTGACTTGAGACTTGTCTAGGGATCGATCAATTTAGAAATAGTTATTATTTATAAAAAATCAGTGTTCTAAAAAGCGGTCTAGGCGGTCGCTTAGGTCCCGACTAGGCGCTAGGCTCTCATGCGACGCCTAGATAACCGCCTTGACTGCCTAAAATTATATAGATCTTGTTTATTGTATTTTTCAATTTCAATAAGGGTTTTATTTATATATATAGTTATAAATATTTATATATTGTTTAATATAAATATAAATAAATGTTTTATCTAGTTTTTGTTTATAATTTCATAATTTTTAGTTTTATATAGATATTTTATATAACTTTTATATATAATATCATATTTATAAATTTTTATGTTATAAACGTCTAAACCGCCTAAAAAATCGCCTAGGTCCCGATTGGACGATCTAGGCGCTAGGCACTGGGTCACCGCCCGCTAGCGTCTAGTGCTTTCTTGAACACTGATCAAAATACATTTCATTTAATCTTAATGGGCCTCAAAACCTAAAACTTGAAAATTCTTAGGTTAAAACTAAAGAGTCTTGGATCACACGGTTCATTGATTGATCGATTTATGGTTCACAAGTTTTGAGTTATTTGGGTCACCAGATCGATCCTGCCTGCGACTACATTATCACTATTCATAACTTTTGTATTCATAACTTTTATATCTAATTTTAAGAACATGATGTTGTTAGTTGTTACTCCTCTCGGAAAAAGCAAGTGACTCATGAAACGACTTATGTCACATGTAGTTTATATTAAGAAGATTTATATGATTAAATGTATCTATCTAAAATATTAGGAAAATCTATTAAATATTAATTAAGTAATAATTAAATGTAAAAAATATAAATATAACATGATATTATAATTTTGTTTAAATACAATTATAACCAAATATAGTAAATGTTAAAGATGATACTATATTTCTTCAAAACATGTCATTTTAGTATTCAATGCTAGATCTCTTCTTCTGATGATATATATATATATATATATATATATATATATATATATATATATATATATATATATATATGTAGAAGATATACAAGTATATGCACAAACAAGACTAAGAGAAGAGAAAATATGTCCGACGGAAATTTCCCAGAACGTCCAGGCGAACCAGAGTGCAGCTATTATCTTAGAACTGGAAACTGTTATCTGAAACAAAATTGCAAATACCATCACCCCAAGAATATAACGCCGAGAGAGCCTCCATGTCCTCTCAATGACAAGGGCTTACCATTAAGACCTGATCAAGCCATTTGCCCACATTACAGTCGCTTCGGCATTTGCAAATCCGGTCCGACTTGTAAATTCGACCATTCTACCTAACCATCATCCTCAGCTCGCAAATGATGAATTTGAAACTGACATTCCTTATCTTCTGTTTAGGATGATATTCTAATATTTATCTATGTATGCAAAATCATGTATTTTATTCACCCTTTGTAATAATATATGAAATGATGTTATTAAGGATCAAGTTGATCACCATGGTATAAAAAAATTTCATTTCATGTTACAAAGATTCGATTTAATCCAACCAACAAGGCCTAATCATCAAGTTAATCGGCTTCAATATTGGGACCCATGGGTCCATAATGAATGCCTTAACAATAAACCCAAAAGAGGTTCTTTCCTTATTATCGGAGCTTTGGTTTTACTGTTTACTTACGAGGATCAACAAGGATCACAACAACAGACACTCGATGCCAAACTAGTTTTACAAATGCAATTTATGCAAACGATGAGACTAAGTTCTAATCTTTACTTTATCTGAGTGAATCATTTTAAGTGAAATGAACCTACCAAAAATTTAACAACCTCTCATATCATGATCTTGGGGGTAGACACTTTAGACTCTTCCTTGACTGTGTCACCTGGAAGAAAGAACATAAAACCAGTTAGTGAACACTCAGCTAATATCCAAACGCGGCTTCTAATCATGACCATGTCTATTTCCCTTTCCATTACGCTCTAATGCATATCGATTCTAACCCCATTTCTCTTTGTATTCGATAAGTGCAACAGATTTCCTTATCAACCCCACAAAGCTACCCTAGTTTGTACTTGCATCCCATCACAAGCACATATATTTCACTCAGTGATACCTAACTACACATTCTAAAAACCAGTAACCCCTTTTCACTTATTAAATCTACGGAATAATCTTTTTCCTGTTCTCCATCTATAGACAAACATGACACTAGTTTGTATAGATATGTAATTACCAGATTGAGTGGTTGTTGTGGCTTCGCCATAGATGGCCTTAAGCGTCGACAGAGGAACAACAGCGGCATTACCCGCAGAAGCGGCTTCAGCAAAGAGCTGCTGTTTCCACTCCCACATTGTGACTTTCATTTCCTTATTAGACTTGAAGAGTGAATCCTTCTGCTCTGCTAAGGCCTCAACATACTTTTGCTGTTTATCAGATCTCAATCCCAAAACCACAAATGATACTCCCAGACAAGTGTTTATGACAACATTGTTGTTCATTGCCTCCGAGAGAAACATTGCAATCTTGTTCGCCATTCCTGTGTAGTCAAATCCATCAGTCTTTTGTTTCCTTAAGGAACAAATATTTAGCAACTAGCAGCCAAAAAATGAATCCAGGAACAATGAGAACAATGAGCTAAACAATGAACCCAGGAAACAAAAAATGAAATTGAAGAAAAAAATGAATCTAGGAGACTAAATCGGAAGGAGAAACAACGTTAAGAACGAAGAAAGGCTCACCTGAAATGAAGAACTGCGTTGATGGCGACGGCGGTGAGGTTTTTGATACGACGGCGCCGAGAGAGAGCAGTCGCTTCCGTTTCAGTACTACTAAAGGTTGTTTTGGGGATATGAATGTAATTGTAATACAACTTAAGGGGTATTTTAGGTATTTCCGTGTTCTGCCAAGTAAGTGAAAGTACGCAACAATGGTCATTTAGATATTTGTTTTGAAAAAGTGTTAAAGACGATCATCATCACAAAACACTTTTTCAAATTGTCGTCTAAAACCACCATCGAAGATTCGACACAGAATTTCTTCTTCTCTCATTTCCAAGTTTTTCTTGTTAGCGAAAGGTAAAAAAACGCTTCTTCTTCTTCTTCCTCTGTTACGAGTTTCCCTTTTTGGTACTTTCCTTAAATGTCAAAAACCCTTTTTTAAAAGGATCCAGGGTTTCGAATTTCATGTCGATTTTGATGATTAAAGTGAATCTCGGAATTGATTTCGAGTTTTTCAAGTTTGAAATCTATATCCTAGGTTAAACCCTCGTTGACTTGTGAAAATTCTTGGTCTCCGGTACATAAATGTCTCTCTCAGTTGTTTTATGGTGTTTGAGATTTTGATCGGAACTATGAACTATTTACTTCTTCTGATATTGACTTTATTTTTGTTGAATTTCCATAATTCTGTTTTTGTAAATGCTCAAAAACCTTATCTTGATAACTATTCCTTTTTTTTGGTTTTTACTGGTAACTATTCTGCGAGGTTCTCTGAAAGTTTTCTTCTTTTCTCTTTTGCAACAACATTTACTTAAAAATTTGTGTCTGAACATGTTTCTGTTCATGATTAGCGAAATGTACAAGCTTAATCATTGCACATCTTAGACAAATTCGTCTAATCATTTCTTGTCTAGCTTTTGTTGGTATCTGCAAAATCTCTTTGTTATCAATAATTCTAAGAAGCTGTTTGGTGATATATACTGTTACAGTTTAGTTAGTTCGTGGGAGAGAAGATTGTAATGAGCTGTTTTGGTTGGTGTGGGAGTGAGGATTTTCGCAGCGCTGCTGACACTGGTCCAAGACCAGCGCATAACCCAGCAGGTACCTCAGTTCCTATGTCAACTGTATTACTTGTCAGTGCTTCTCTTAGTGTTAATTCTTTGGCTTCTAAGCAATGGGAATTTAATTGTTGTAAAGGTTACAATGGAGGCCACTATCAAAGAGCTGATCCACCCATGAACCAGCCAGTTATTCCCATGCAGCCTATTTCTGTACCAGCCATTCCAGTGGATGAGTTGAGAGATATAACCGATAACTATGGTCCAAAGGCCTTGATTGGTGAAGGTTCATATGGAAGAGTGTTTTACGGTGTTCTTAGAAGCGGTGGGGCAGCTGCCATCAAGAAACTTGACTCTAGTAAGCAGCCAGATCAAGAATTTCTTTCCCAGGTAGGTGTTATTAAATACATCATTGCATTTTTTCATGGGCATTCATCTTGTAAATATCGCCAAAAAGAATCGCCTCGGCTTAACCTAGTCCTTATGTGTCCTATGTGAAAATGGTCCAGCATCAAACCACTCCTTTGGGTGTTCTGTCTACTTTCGTTTTGTTACTGACTTAGTTAACAGATATCAATGGTTTCGAGATTGCGACACGACAATGTTACTGCACTTCTTGGTTATTGTGTTGATGGCCCTCTCCGTGTTCTTGCTTATGAATTTGCTCCTAAAGGTTCTCTTCATGATACTCTTCATGGTGAGTGATTAAACGTAAACCATCGCTTGGAAAGTAAGTTACAGGACGAAGAAACTAATGGAACGTGGTGACTCTTTGGTGCAGGCAAAAAAGGTGCCAAAGGAGCACTGAGAGGTCCTGTTATGACGTGGCAACAGAGAGTCAAAATCGCCGTTGGTGCAGCCAGAGGACTTGAGTACTTGCATGAGAAGGTGAGCCCTCAGGTTATCCACCGAGACATCAAATCCAGCAACGTACTATTGTTTGATGATGATGTTGCCAAAATTGGTGATTTTGATCTGTCTGATCAAGCCCCTGACATGGCTGCTCGCCTTCACTCAACTCGTGTGCTAGGAACCTTTGGTTATCACGCTCCAGAGTAATGTCCTTTTGAGCATTTTCTTTATCTTGAGCAGTTATTTTCAGTTTGTTTCATTCAGATTTCAGACTAATCCACAGGCTACACGCGTATTTATTCAAAATGTTTGGTTCCCATGCTCTAATGTTTTGTGTCACACTGTCACTTATTCATTCACATGGATTTAGTTCCTCTTCTCATTGACGAATCTAAAGCTTAAACACTTTGTGTTATGTATTTCAGATATGCAATGACAGGAACGTTGAGCTCAAAGAGCGATGTGTACAGTTTTGGCGTTGTTCTGCTGGAGCTCCTTACGGGTCGTAAACCAGTAGATCATACCTTACCACGTGGACAACAAAGTCTAGTGACATGGGTAATGATTAGTTTTAGTGCAATCTTCTCTGCTTCTAATTCTGATTTACTGCATTGACAAGAATGGCTTTAAAGAAGACCAATTTTTTGATAAACTAATATAGTCTGTTCAAAATGACAAAAATGGGGTCAAAACCTCAAAGAAACTTGGAATAAAAATCCCTCCTTAGGCCAATAGAATTGAAACTAAAGATGCTGGAAAAGCCAGAATTTTGTCCGAATAGATTAATGCGACTCTAAATGTTTCCTAGAAATAAAATACTGTTTCTCAATAATAAAGTGTTGCGTGTTGTCTCAGGCAACCCCTAAACTAAGTGAAGACAAAGTGAAGCTATGCGTTGATGCAAGACTACTCGGAGAGTACCCTCCCAAAGCTGTTGGCAAGGTATTAATCTCAAAATTGCTTCCCTCTCATTGTTTCATTAGAGCATAAAAGATTTAACTTAGTGTATAACTTAGAAGACTAGTTTATCTTCTGAGCTCTAACATTAGAACCTAAGTAGCGAAACCAAAGTTCTGATGTTACCTATTCTTGCAAAAGGCCAAACAAAACAAGTGATAATCGCTCTCCGCATTCATCTACGATTGAAACATTTCATGAGTCTGATTTTATTTGCCATATGATACGATATAATGATCAGCTAGCTGCGGTGGCTGCACTCTGTGTGCAATATGAGGCAAATTTTAGACCAAACATGAGCATTGTGGTGAAGGCACTTCAGCCTCTTTTAAACCCTCCTCGTTCTGCTCCTCAGACTCCACATAGGAACCCCTACTGATCAAAATATTCAATCCCCCATATCTCATCTTCTTCATGATATTATTCATTTTATTCTGTATTTGTGTAAATTTCTGGGACCTTTTTATCTCATTAACTCTTCATTCAAGTCCCACTTTTCAAGACATGTATATCATTATATTTTATGTTTCCTGTGATTTCAGAAAACTTATTACTAAATTCTGATACTACATTTTCATTGAGATGATGTTTTAGCTCCAGGCCTGGATATTAATCATATCATAATAGGAATTTGCAGTACAAGTTAAAAAAAAATAAACAGAAAATCAAGGAGATGATGAAGGAGATGTATGTATGGACGACGATGAAGTTGCTATGCGATGCGACTCAGTGCTATTGCTGTTTGGGGGATTTTGACTGCGATCCATTGAATGGGTATTCTAAGTATTTGACCCATATTAGACTTGTTCCAAGTAAGTACCAACAAGGCAACAATGGTCATCTAGTTATTTAAAAAGTGGCTAAGGATCATTAGACATTTTCAAAATTCTTATCTAAAAGGGTAAACAACTATCAAAGACTCGACTCTCATTAGAGAATTTCAAGTTTTCTCTTTCTCTTGCTTTCCTTTCGAAGTTTTTTCTTGTAGCAAAAGGTAAATGCTTCTTCTTCCTCTGTTACGAGTTTCCCTTTTGGTACTTTGCTTGAATATCAAACCTTTACAAAAAGGAACTTCCTTTCGAGGGTTAAAAAGGAGTTGATTGTTTCTAACTTTTCAAGTTTGAAATCCGAATCGCTAGTTTATATCTCGTTGACTTGTGAAAATTCTAGGTTTACGGAACATAATGTCTCAGTTGTTCGTGTTTGATAATTTAATGGGTTGAATAATATAGAGAGATAAGATCATTGATCTTACCATTTTACTCTCTTCTCTTAGATAGGCAAATCTTGTTTTTAAAACTGTTTGTTGTCTATGTAACCTTGTTTATATATACACTTTTATAAGCAAGAGATAGAAACTTAAGCCGCTAGAATCTCAGTCTTCACGAATGTTTTTTTTGACACTTCATTAATATATTTTTTGCATGTCACTGTGCATGCATAAAGTTTGGTGCAAACAGTTCATTAGAGTTCGGTGTCTGAACAATCTCTATGTTATCAATAAGATTGAGAAGCTGCTCAAACCTCTCTTTTTTTTTATACCTTTTGTTCACATTTTGTTTTCTTTATACACTATTACAGTTAAGTTAGCTCGTCTGAGAAAAGGGTGTAATGGGCTGTTTCTGTTTTGGAGGCCACCATCAAAGAGCAGATTCATCCATGAACCAGCCAGTAATTCACATGCAGCCTATTGCTGTACCGGCCATTCCAGTGGATGAATTGAAAGATATAACCGATAACTTTAGTTCAGAGGTATTAATCGGTGAGGGTTCATATGACAAATTGTTTTACGGTGTTCTTAAAAGCGGTAAAGAAGCTGCCATCAAGAAACTTTACCCTACTAAGCATTCAGATCAAGAATTTCTTTCCCAGGTAGATACTATAGAGTACATCATTTCAGTTTTTATGGGCCATCATCACTTGCTTAAATGATCCAGCATCAAACCACTCCTTTGGAAATTTTCTGTCTACTTTTTTCTTTTTTGTTAATAATATAGAAAATTATAACAGGTATCAATGGTTTCAAGAGTGCAACACGAGAATGTTGTTGCACTTATGGGTTATTGTGTTGATGGCCCTCTCCGTGTTCTTGCTTATGAATATGCTCCTAAAGGGTCTCTTCATGATGTTCTTCACGGTGAGTGATTAACGTAAACCATCGCTTGCCACTCGGATACGGATCAGTCACTCAATAATTATTCATCTAAAAACTAACATACAAGAGGAAAAAAAACTATACAATGTGGTGTCTCTTTGGTGCAGGTCAAAATGGTGTCACAGGAGCACTACAAGGTCCTGTTTTGACGTGGCAACAAAGAGTCAAAATCGCTGTTGGTGTAGCCAGAGGACTTGAGTACTTGCATAAGAAAGTGAACCCTCAGGTTATCCACCGAGAGATCAGATCCAGCAACATACTTCTGTTTGATGATGATGTTGCCAAAATTGGTGAATTTTATCTGTATTATCAATATCAATCCCCTGACATGGCTGCTCGCGTTCATTTAAGTTGTCTGGATCGTCTGCTACTAAGATTACTTCCTTTTCACTGTCCAGAGTAATTCCCTTTTAAATATGTTCTTTATCTTGAACAGCAGATTAATCTAGGGGCTACACGTCTTCTGTAAACATTTTGAGTTATTTATTTCAGATTCACAAAGACAGGAATATTGACCACAAAGAGCGATGTCTACACTTTTGGCGTTGTTCTGTTGGAACTCCTTACGGGCCGTAAACCATTCGATAATACCTTACCGCGTGGACAAGAAAGACTAGTGACATGGGTAATGATTAGTGAAGATCTTCTCTGCTTCTAATTCTGGTTTGCTACATTGACAAGAGAAGCTTTTAAGAAGACCAATTTTTAATTCAGTCTCTGAAAAATGACAAAAGAGGGTCAAAAAACCATCAAGAAAACTTGGAAGAAAAAACCCTCCTTAGGCATATATATATAAATGTAACTTATGTTGTGTGTTTTATTAGGCAACCCCTAAACTAAGCGAAGACAAAGTGAAGCAATGCGTTGATGCAAGACTACTCGGAGAGTACCCTCTCAAAGCTGTTGCCAAGGTATTAATCCCGTTCCTCACACTTTTTCATTGCAGCAAAAATGATTTAGTTTAAGGTATAACTTAGAAGACTAGTTTATCTGCTGACATTAGAATCAAAGTAGCGAAACCCAAGTTCTGGTGTTACCTTTTCTTGCAAGTGGCAAGAAAACAAGCGATAATTGCTGTTAGCATTCATCTACATGACGATTGAAACATTATATTTCATGAGCCTGATTTTATTTGCTATATGTATATGGTGTGATATAATGATCAGCTAGCCGCGGTGGCTGCACTCTGTGTGCAGTATGATCCAGATTTGAGACCAGACATGAGCATTGTGGTGAAGACACTTCAACCTCTTTTAAACCCTCCTTGTTCTTCTCCTCAGACTCCAGTCTCCACATAGGAATTCCCCTATTCAACTATTATATAGCCCATCTCATCTACTTCATGATGATTAATCAAAGTGTATTGTTCATTTTGTTCTGTATTTGTGTAAATTTCTAATATCTCATTAACTCTTCATTCAAGTCCCACTTTTCAAGACCTGTGTATCAGACCTATATCATTATATTCTGTGATGTCGTTTGCGTGTGGGAAGAAGAACCACATTTTGTATGTGCATGGTAAATTTATATGATTTCAAAAGACTCATTTCTAAATTCTGATACTACATTTTTATTGAGATATTATAATAGGAATTTGCAATACACGTAAAAAGAAAAAAAAAAATGAAAAAGGATAAACAGAAAATAAAGCGAGTAACATCCTCACTGTTGTTATATTTAACTTTAGCTCAAGATTCTTGTTTGCTTGTGTTGATATATAAGAGATAACTTTAAGACTATTTTGTATATATATATATATTACTCAACCCATTCAGTGAAGAGAAAAATTAGAGAAATGAAATATTTTGTGTGTTCTCTTAGGCAAAGACAAAGTGAAGCAATGCGTTGATCCAAGACTACTCGGAGACTATATCCCTCCCAAAGATGTTGCCAAGGTATTAATCCAAAACTTAACATTTGATTTTTCCTCTTATTGTTTTCATTGCAGCATTAAAAGATTTAACTTAGGGTATACTGAGAAGACTAGTCTATCTGCTGACATTAGAATCGAAGTAGCAAAATCAAAGTTCTGTTCTTACTTTTTCTTGCAAATGCCAAAGAAAACAATATAGATTCATATTTGATGTTTCCTGTGATGTAGTTTGTGTGGGAAGAAAACTCATTCCTAATTCCTAATACTACATTTGATTGAGATGGTGTTTTGCTACATTTCTAGATTTTATAAATGTTGTTCTACTTCAATGTTTTTGTATCGTCAGTCTTTTTCGCTGTTTTTGTATGGTCGATTTTATTTTGCGAAAACATTTAATACTTATAGATGTTTAAACGAAAGTTAACACGTGAAATTAATCATATACTGCGAAGTCACCAGGACTCTCCTCTGTTTCGCAACAAACCGTGGCTGATATATGGTGATTTCAATGAAATTTTAAAGGGAGAGGAGCACTCTTTGTATGATGTCAATCCTACAATTCCCGTGGGAATGCGTGATTTTCAAGAGTTGGTAAGATACTGTTCTTTGAGTGATATGAACTCACAAGGGCCGTGTTTCACTTGGTGCAATAAAAGAGAAAGAGATGGTGAGCTAATTTGCAAAAAACTGGACAGAGTTTTGGTGAATGATCATTGGATAACTGACTATCAACAATCCTATAGTGTGTTTGAAGCTGGGGGCTGCTCTGATCATCTACGGTGTCGAATAAAAATTCAACTTGACAAGCCTTGCATTCGTAAGCCTTTTAAGTTTACCAATGCTTTGACGTCTGATCCAGAATTCTTACCCATGATGCGAGATTATTGGGAATCCACTGGCTTCCTTTTTCACTCCACATCTGCTCTATATCGTTTTTCGAAAAAGCTGAAAGTGTTGAAAGGTAGGATCAGAATAATGAGTAAGAACAAGTTCAGTAACCTGACAAAGAAAACAAAGGAGGCGTATGCAGAGCTTTGTAATTGTCAGCAAGAAACACTTCAAAACCCAACAACTATGGCAATTCAGAACGAATCAAGAGCTTACAATCGTTGGCTTCATCTCTCAGAATTGGAAGAGAAGTACTTAAAGCAGAAATCTAAACTACACTGGTTAAAGGTTGGAGATGGAAATAACAAAGTTTTCTTTAAAACTGCGAAGCTCAGGGAGGTGAGAAATGCTATTAAAGAGATCAAATGTGCAGATGGTTCAATAGTGGACTCTCAAGAGGATATGAAAACAGAGGCTGCAAGGTATTTTCAAGAATTTCTTGGATACAAGCCGGATCATTACCAGGGTAAAACAATAGAGGAGCTGCAAAATCTCATAAATTTTCAGTGTACAGAGGAGGATGGCTTGAGACTGACTCGAGAGGTAACCACAGAGGAGATAAGGAAGGTTTTATTCTCAATGCCAAGCAACAAAGCCCCTGGACCTGACGGCTATACGGTAGAATTCTTCAAAGAAGCATGGTCAATTGTTGAAAAAGATTTTGTAGTGGCTATACAATCTTTTTTCATCAAAGGTTTCATCCCGAAAGGTATGAATGCCACCATTCTAGCGCTGATACCAAAAAAGAAAGAGGTCAGAGAGATGAAAGACTACCGCCCCATCTCATGCTGCAATGTAATTTACAAAGTAATCTCCAAAATCATCGCAAACAGACTCAAAACCATTCTACCGCAGTTTATCTCGCCAAGTCAGTCAGCATTTGTAAAGGATCGTCTTCTGATGGAAAATGTTTTGTTGGCGTCAGAAATAGTAAAGGACTATCACAAAGACACGGTATCAGCTCGAAGTGCTATAAAGATAGACATATCCAAAGCTTTCGACTCGGTACAGTGGCCTTTCCTCCTCAACACGCTATCGGCTTTGAATATTCCCCAGCAATTTATTCAATGGGTTGAACTCTGTGTCACAACTGCTTCATTCTCTGTGCAAGTCAATGGAGAATTATCGGGTCTGTTTCAAAGTACAAGAGGACTAAGGCAAGGCTGCTCCCTTTCTCCTTACCTATTTGTCATATGCATGAATGTTTTATCAAAGATGCTAGACAGGGCTGCTCTAGAAAGGAAGATCGGCTTTCACCCAAAATGCCAAAATCTTAAGCTGACCCACTTGTGCTTTGCGGATGACCTGCTTGTGTTCACGGATGGGAAAAAAAGATCGATTGAAGGTATCCTCCAGTTATTCACTGATTTTGCAGAGTTCTCTGGCCTGAAGATAAGTCTAGAAAAGTCAACATTATACATGGCAGGGATCGCTGAACAGGATAAAGAAATGATCCTCCAAAGCTTTCCTTTTGACTCCGGCCAACTACCAGTTCGATATCTTGGTCTCCCTTTACTCACAAAGAGGATGACGACCTCCGACTACTCCCCCCTCATTGAAAGAATTAGAGACAGAATTGGAAGATGGACCGCTAGGCACCTCTCCTTTGCAGGGAGACTGCAGCTCATAAGCTCTGTCATCCAAAGCCTCACCAACTTTTGGATTTCAGCATTTAGGCTCCCTAGTGCCTGCATAAAAGAAATAGACAGACTTAGCTCAGCTTTCTTATGGTCGGGGCCTGATCTGAACCCTAAGAAAGCTAAGGTGGCATGGAGTGAAGTATGTTTACCTAAAGAAGAAGGTGGTCTAGGCCTACGATCAATACATGAGGCAAATCAAGTTAGCTGTTTAAAACTTATTTGGAGAGTAACCTCCTCCGATTCTCTCTGGGCACAATGGATAAAGCTATACCTCATAAGAAAGGGATCTTTCTGGTCAATCAAAGAAACGACTTCAATTGGGTCATGGATGTGGAGAAAACTCCTCAAATACAGGGAACTCGCTGTAGGTTTTATCAAAAAAAAGGTGATGAACGGACAAGATATCTCATTCTGGTATGATAATTGGTCACAAATGGGGAGGCTCATTGATCTCACAGGTCAAAGAGGTTGTATTGATTTGGGGATAACTATTCAGTCCTCACTAGCAAAGGTGATTGCAATACATAAACGTCGAAGGCACAGAGTTGACACTCTCAACAAAATAGAAGCAGAGATTGATGCAATTCAAAAAAGGGGATTGACACAAGACAGAGATGTTGCGTTATGGCGAGGGAAGGGAGACCGTTACAAAAAAAGATTCAGCACATATGAGACATGGGATGCGATCCGAGAAGCAAGGCCACGAATGGAATGGTATGAAGGTATTTGGTTCCTCCACGCCACCCCTAAGTACTCATTCATATCATGGCTTGCAACAAAAAATCGTTTAGCAACTGGTGACAGAATGCTAGCTTGGCAAAACGGAGTGAACCCGTCTTGTGCTTTTTGCAATGAACCAATAGAAGACAGAAACCACCTATTCTTCAAGTGTTGCTACTCTGAAGAAGTCTGGTCGGGGTTAAGCAACAGGATACTTGGACAGAAATTCACCACCACATGGACTGATGTTCTAAGAATTCTCACAGACTCGTCATTGAGTAACGTCGACCTTTTCCTAGTACGGTACACGTTTCAGCTGGCCATATACTCACTATGGAGAGAGCGAAACAACCGGAGGCATGGGGAAAAACCAGTGCCACCACGCTTCTTAGGAACATCGACAAACAAGTTCGAAATAGAATCTCTTCTATTCGAGAACAAGGCGACAGAAGGTATGATGGGTGCATGGAAGCTTGGTTTGCTTCAAAATAAACGCAAAGAGGGAGTAATATGGATTCAATTATGCTTTGTAATTTCTTAACCAAACGACGCACTTGATGTACAAACGTTTTTTTCGAATAAATTTTACATTTTATTCAAAAAAAAAAAAAAAGATAAGTTAAATCTCTACATAAAAGAATAATTTATTACGAAAAAGAAAAACAGATAAGCAGAAGAAAAAACACATGGAGAAAATTAACTCTACAAAAAAAGTCTACGGCGAGATGTACAAATCTTTTTACTATTATTTGAAATCTTCACTAATCTTTTCTTAATTATATTGAGCAAAACTCGAATCTAATCCAAATTGAAACATCAAAAAAAATTTCCAAACCATAAAATCATTTTTTTCAATTTGTTTGATACTTATTTTAATTAATATTTAATTCCGTGTCAATGCACACATCTAGTTTGTATTATACGTTATTATCTAATAATTTTTCGTATTAAATAAGTATATACAATTTTATATTTTTAAAAAGATGAGAGATATAGTTTTGGAATATAATGGGCCCATTATTCAGTCTAAATAACTAATTAAAAATAAGCTGAAGTAAGTCCCCCGTCAAGGACATAAAACCATAGCCGTTAGATCAAAGATTTACGTCCTGAAAAATCATCTCCACCGTCATTAATTTCACCAAATTCATTATTTCTCTTATTTAATATTCTCTAAAAAAGTTATAATAATAAATCTCTCTCTCTCTCTCTCTCTTTCTTCCAATATGCAGAGAGAGCATTATATGCACACAGTAGCAAGCTCTCTCCCAGTTTCTGACTCACTTCACCTGCTTCATCGATTCGCCATTGACGCATTTATCATCTTCTTCATCGGAAAATTTCTTGGAGTTATCGGAAAAAGTTTCGTCATCTACTACGGTGTTCGTATCTGATCCCTTTCGTTATGTTAAACTAGATTCGCACGTTTGTTCCCGAAGCCGAGATTCGCATTTCGTCTTCTCATTTCGAGGTATTAGTTTCTCCGGATCTGATTTTGTGATCTCTCGATTTCTCCTTAGTGATTTTAGGATTTTTTGGGGTTTTTGTGTGTGTAAACTTAAATCTGAAGTTTCCGATTGATTTGTTTTGGATTTCAGATTTCGTTTATGGAATCTCTGAATCTTATGTTGCGTGTGGGATTATACTTCCCTATATTGTGACTATCGAAGAAAACTGCATCTACGGTGATTGCGGAGAGGAGCAAAAATGGCGAAGATGATAAACAAGACGCTTGTACTTACCTATATCTACTTACTGATCTACATTCTTCTTTCTTCTGGAGTTATACTGTATAACAAGGTGATTGCGGAAACTACTTTACTTGTTTATGTAGATCTTCTTCATATAGTTTGTGTTGCTGTGGGATTTTGCATGTTGTAGCATGTATAAACTAGAATTTGAGGTTTGAATCGAATGTTGTGTTCGTCAAATAAGACCTTTGTGCCGTAGAATAGTACTATTTCATAATCTTTGTTACTGACTATAGAGGCTGAGTTTAATTAGTATCTATCGTTTTTTTGGATTTCATTTGCAGTGGGTTCTATCTCCGAAATACTTCAATTTTCCACTTCCTATAACATTGACAATGATCCATATGGGATTTTCTGGATTTGTGGCTTTCCTTCTTATTCGAGTTTTCAAGGTACAGCGTTTACACTTCCATTTAAAGGAATGTCACATATGTCCATTTGTTTGGAGTTTGTTTCATGCTCATCTTATGCGGAGTACTCCTTATAATAGTTAGGTAATAAGTATCTTCTTTGTGATGTAGGTTGTCTCTCCTGTTAAAATGACTTTCGAAATGTAAGCCAGCTTACTGTAATCTTTACTTCATTTTTTGGCATCTATGTACTTTCCATAATCTGTTTCTTTCTTAACATATTTTCTGGACTCCAGATATGTGACCTGTGTGGTGCCTATAAGCGCATTCTTTGCATCCAGTCTCTGGTAAGTCTTTGTTCCATATTCAGTGGCATTTATTAGGTTTATAGATACTCCCTGTCCTAGACTCCTAGTACTGGAACTTTCAAATTATGAATCCTTACATTGCTTGTCCTACCTGCTGTCTGAATTGTCTCTTGACTATTCTGTTTACTCCTTTTACAGGTTTGGAAATACTGCATATTTGCACATTTCAGTTGCCTTCATACAGATGCTCAAAGCACTAAGTATGTGAAAACACAACTTCTTTTTTGGCTCAAAACCTATATTAGTTTCTGAATCTTTGATCATGCTGCAAAGCTTTTTAACACATGAATATGAAATGACAGTGCCGGTAGCAACATTTCTTATGGCCGTTGTTTGTGGCACGGACAAAGCAAGGTGTGACGTGTTCATGAACATGGTGCTGGTCAGTGTTGGAGTTGTAGTATCTTCCTATGGGGAAATTAATTTCAATGTAATCGGCACGGTCTACCAGGTCATGGGAATCTTTGCTGAAGCACTTAGACTGGTGCTTACTCAAGTTCTTCTTCAGAAGAAGGGCTTGACATTGAACCCAGTCACCAGCTTATACTATATAGCTCCATGCAGGTACGCAGTCCTGAAACCTAACACAGCTCAACCTTTCTTATCTGAATATCAGCTTAATAATAAACTTGACCTTGTGTTCTTGTTGTCTTATATTGTCCTAAGTTGCATCACTGCGCACGTTTGTCAACACCATGTATTATTTCTTGCTAGATAAAAGAATCTACTCTATTGCACATTAAACATACAATATTTTTCTTGATTTTGTGCAGCTTTGTTTTCCTTTCCTTGCCTTGGTATGTACTGGAGAAACCGAATATAGATGTCTCGCAGATCCAATTCAACTTCTGGATCTTTTTCTCAAACGCTCTCTGCGCACTTGCCTTAAACTTCTCCATATTCTTAGTAATCGGAAGAACAGGTGCTGTAACAATCCGGGTTGCTGGGGTTCTCAAAGACTGGATTCTCATAGCCCTCTCCACTGTCATATTTCCTGAGTCCACAATCACTGGGCTGAATATTACTGGATATGCAATAGGTTTGTTTCTTCTATCACAAAAATTAATTGGATGAACTCTAAATGTTGTGCATTGGTTAACTATCTTCTTCTTGTCATATGTGTTTGGTGCAGCGCTCTGTGGTGTTGTAATGTACAATTACATAAAAATCAAGGATGTTAAAGCGATTCAACCAACCAGCGACAGCCTCCCAGATCGAATCACGAAGGTACAATCAATTAATCTGTTTACTGAGTTTTACTTATTCATTCAATAGTTCTGAAGAGTAGAAGGGATGTTCAATCCAGGTCCAATTCGGTTTGTCGGTGTACGAATTGTACTCACCCAAGTAAAACCTAATCTTATGTGGTTTTGTTTGAACGGTTAAAAGATTAGACTTAAAAGATAGCGAGAGCTTCACCAATGTATATTCATATGGATTTTGTCCAAATGATTGAGCAGGATTGGAAGGAGAAGAATTCTTCAGATGGGGGGAGCCCAAGAGGATTAGAGCTTAATGATGAAGAAGCCCCTCTGATAACATCGCGGTTGTCGCATATTGGGCGGACTCAGCTTGGAAACCACACCGCCGTCTGAGAATGATCCTTATGTTGTTTCCCTTCTCAGGTGAAAATGTGTTTTATCTCTTTTGAAACTCAAACCTTTTAAATAGAATTTACCTCGGATTACTTAACATTGTTAGTTCTACAAAAAAAAGAAACGCAAAATTATTGTAGGGTCTCTGAAAGTTATAAACGTTTTCACTAGACAGCGTTAGCCCCGGACCCGGCCTTGGTCTACTCTTTATGATCCAAACAGTTCTGAGTGTGGCCCTGGGTTTGATGTTTTCCTTTCTATATTAGCTGGAAATACTATAAATTTATGAACTGATTTTACAAATTGGTGGATCATTATAATGTTCAAAAAAATTAAGGGTAGAACAAATAAATTACTATAATGATTACGAGTGGATTCTTAGAGTCTTGGACAATAAGATGGATCTTATAAAAATATGTTGAACTCGCTATTAAATTATACA
This sequence comes from Arabidopsis lyrata subsp. lyrata, assembly GCF_000004255.2. Classification (NCBI taxonomy): domain Eukaryota; kingdom Viridiplantae; phylum Streptophyta; class Magnoliopsida; order Brassicales; family Brassicaceae; genus Arabidopsis; species Arabidopsis lyrata. Next base: position 24,477,335 of record NW_003302555.1, read on the forward strand.
ACATGTGGTCATACGTTAAAAAGAATGATGATATATGATACAAAACTCTAATCAAAGCTCAGATTTAAATGACATAAACAAGCCCCCTTTCATGAAAGTGCGCACACGCAACAGTGTAATATGCACCAAACCTTCCCTCTCGGCCCTGTCAAAAAGCTATTCTCTGAAGTACAAGAGCTTTCTCGATTGCGCTGGAGGAGCTAGCCCAGGGATGTCTCTGATGTCTTTGTTGTTTGGGTTCACGATCTGTGTTTTTATTTAAGCAGAGTTAAAACTTGCTTAAGGAAATCATAACTTTATTTGGGCCATAATGGCAAAAGTGGGAGAGTGCAATAGTGATTACCTTCACAACAATTATTGCTATAACACCACATACAATCAGAAACAGGAACGCCATTATGCATTTATCGGTAGCCACCTGAGACAAGAAAGAATTAAGGTAAAAAGGGAACTTTGAAGTGTGTCCGAAAATTAAGTCCTATGACTATGAGACAAACCTGTCTTCCTATCTCTTTCACCAGCTGCGAAGCTTTCTTGATGGAGAACTGAATTGTGTCAAGGTCGTTTACAACGCGACCCATTTGATCTGTCTGAAAAATTTAGGTCAGCATATTTGATACTGCACCTCATAAGAATATCGGGAAGAAATGGTGAATGCTTTACCTGTCCTTTTAAATTAGATGCAGTTTGAGTGCCAACTTCGATCGTCTGATGCACAACCTGGAAAGAAACACCGGATGTTACTAGAGATATAGCATCAAAGACTGAGTGGTATACACATCTGACTGTATCTTACCTGTTTAGAGCGTTCAATAGCCTGGTCAGTCTCGTCCATCCTTTTCATTCCAGCATCGACAAGCTCTTGGTTTGACATTGCTATATATATAAGCGATAAAACAAGAGTCAACCTAAAGTTCCACATTTTTTCCATAGGATAGTTCTTCAAGGACAATTAACACATGTAGATATCCTCCACTACAACTTTACTAACACATCAAACCGCCAACATAAACCCATTAAAAGGTGAAATAAGTAACCGTTACAGTCCTATATTACCCTCCACTAGAAACTTACTGAGACACATCAAATGATGCCAGACCATGAGCCCATAGTGCACGATTATCCTACATATTCTAATATATGTAGGCAGCAAACAGTTTAAACTTCCAATTTATCAATTTTGGACTTTTTCTGGTTGCAGAAGAAAATCAACTGAATAGATGACCTATTTATTTTAGACAGACTCACATGAAGCCATTTGGACGTTTTCTTCAGCTGTAGGTTCACTGCTGACTCCAGCTCCCGTATCAAAAAGTTCAACTTTCTTGTTGCCGAGTGTATTCAAGTACCTGAAGCCACACAACAAATAGGCATGTATTAACACATACCGATCTATTTCTCTATAAAAAACAACATATATTTGCTAAAATGATTGGTATATGAGAAAATAAAAAATATGTACAGACTACAGACAATGCAGCTCCTTGGAAGTGGACGTACTTACGTTTTTCTTAGTGCAACATAAGAGTTGAGTTCCTTAATCTGTCAAATAAATCACTGGAAATATCAACAAACAAAATTTGAAAAGACATAAAAACCAAATGCTAGCAAGAAATTTTGGGAGAGATATCGAGAGATTCACACAAAAACCCTCAGAATCTATATTTGTATACCACTGACTCAACATGCTTTTCGATGGTGACCCAGAAAACAAATGAGGCGGGAAATTTGAACTCTTAGGAGCTATGTTACTATTCCAATCATTACTTCATATATATCACACTAACGCGAATCTTAAAAGGAACATGGCCTCCATAGTTTTCATCAACACAGATTATAAGTAATAAGAAGTAAACTCACCATAGATTGTTTCTCATCATTCAACTGCTTATTTACTTCAGGAGAATTTCGAGCTTCCCCATCTTTGAGTTCACGATCAAACTCCTTAACCAACCTAAAGTGAAGCACATTACATTAGATAATATAAATTCTTGAAGCGCTCGTTGATCACCAAAACACCCTCTTTTCTACTCATGATTACACATCTCATCCATCTCAAATAATACATTTCCCCCCGATGCAAAACATAATCCACCAAGTGGAACTCCCAAGGCTTACAACATTAGTTCTCGTGAAAAACTCATCTAACACTGGAAAGTTGCAGTAAAAAAAACGATATCTTGGAGAAAAATAATACCGTTTACAGTCTCTCATCTTCACAGCAAGTTCTTCGAGTTGCTTGCTTTGTCTATTAGAATCCTTGATCTTATCCAACCTCTGAAAACCATTCCTGCATATAGATGTTGAATCTCTTTTTTAGAGAAAAATCTTAAGAATTGTGCCTCTATATATATCCCTTATCTTCACCAAACACACATAAAATCCATTTAATTTTTTTTTTCCTTTCAACAAAATATCAAACTCTTATTTTCTCGTCTGTGAAACTCAATTTCAATGTCCTAACGAATCTACACTCGAATAATGTACACTCGAATGAGAAACTATGTAAAGAAAATTGAAGAGAGAGAGTCAAGAGAAAGCATACGCGAGGGCTCGGAAATGGTCACGAATTTCTCCGTGAATCTGCTCCAAATGAGGGCTCATCGGAAAGTCAGACGCCATATCTGCCGGCGAATTTCAGATTCCGGGCGATATTAAAAACCCGGAAAATTTCCCTCCCTAAACAAGTCGACGAACCCTAAGAACAAACCCAGAAATCCTTCTCCCTCAAGAAACAATGCTTCTTCGCATCAAAATCATCCCGACAACTAAATAAATAAACCCTAATTTGAAGAAACGAAAGAAGAAGAAATAAAAAAAGGAAAAAGATCGGAGAACGATAACGCGGCAGAGCTCGTCGAACGGGAAAAAGGAAAATAGAATTGCGTCAGTGTTAAGGCTAATCTCGTAATTATTTTGAAAAAAACAAATAAATTATTAACAAAAAAAGAAAAAAAAAAAGAAAAAAACAGAAGAAGAGAGATTTGACAGCGAAGCTCCACCATGTTTAGAAATAGCCGTTTGATGAAAAAATTGAAAATGTCGTCCACATTATTACTAGTACACTCTGTCTTTGGACTAGGCCTGGGCATTCGGATTTCGGATCGGATTCGGTTCGGATTTATTCGGATTCGGATAATTCGGATAGAAGATTTTATTATCCGTTTGGATTTTATGACTATTCGGATCGGGTTCGGTTCGGATAGTGTCGGATTCGGATCGGTTTCGGATCGGTTTTGGATTGTTTTTCGAGTAAAAAAAACTAAAAAAATGTTCAATTTAAATAAAAAATAGTTTAATCTCACTAAAATTTGGCTAAATTTTTCAAAAATATGTATAATTTTAACAAATATAACTAAAAACTTTCCGATATCTAGGTTATTTAGGATATTTTTGTTATTTGTTATAAAATTATAGCTAAATATAACTAATATTTTTGGATATATAATTTTATTTTCGGTTTTCGGTTCGGATCGGGTAATTCGGATAGGAGAATTTATTATCCGTTCGGGTTTTGTGAATATTCGGTTCGAATTCGGAGCCGGATTTTTCGGATCGGTTTCGGATCGGTTTTTGGATTTCGGATTTTATGCCGAGGCCTACTTTGGACCTACACAATCTCTAACCAGCTACTTATTCACATTATTTCTAATTAGGACAATTGTTAAAATTGTAGCATTACAGAATTTAACAAATCATATACTCCCTCCGTTTCAAAATATAAGGCGTTTTAGAGAAACTTTTTTGTTTCACAATATAAGTCGTTTTCAAGTTTCTATGCAAATTATATATTATTTTAATATTTTATGATTATTTCTATTATGCAGTCTTTTTTATGATTGGTTGAACTTTTTAAAAGTAGATCTTCTTAATCGACGTGCTTTTAGCAAAAACGCCTTATATTTTGAAACGGAGAGAGTATATGAAAGTTGGCCAACTCTCTCCATATGATTGACACATCTATCACTTTAGTATTTGTCATGTGTCCACTAAATAATTAATGTAAATTTTACATCTTCTATTTCTTAGGTTAATAGTATATTATTATTTAATTATATATTTAATTTAATTTTACATATTGCATTATACTAATACTAACTTATTTTATTATTATATATATTTTTTAATGAAATTATTTTATTAGTTATATATACTCCAAAGTTTTTTTCGCTAATTTTTGTAATCTTAACTCAAAGTATGAGTAGATAATAGTATAGTGGATTAACTAATAGTTTGAGTAAGTTTTTCTCTTAAATTTTTGATCTATATATGACACTGAGAGTGAGGAGTACGTGAGGTCATCAAATTTTTGAGGTTCTATAATCCCAACATTACTATCTATAAAATTGGTTTAGGACGAAGATTGTTTACGGATTGTGTGAGTGATGCATTGTTGAGAATGTTGCTAGAAAATGTATTTTAATACTGAGAGTAGGTGTTCATTGCATGAGTAAATAATTAGATAATTAAAAAATAAAATTTATCAAAATATAACATCAAATAAACTAAAATTAAAAAAAAAAACAAAAAAAAACATGCGTATAGCGCGGGTGATCTTCTAGTTAAGAGATAAAAGTAGAAGGATGAGGAGTTGAGAAATTGGAGTCAAATGGAAATTCTTCTCACCGATAGGAGGAGGTGAGAGATCATAGCTCTCAAAAAAAAATAAAAAAAAATTTTATTAGTAATAAGTAGTTACATACCTCCAATTCAAAATACTCAAACACCGTTTGAGAGTATATATAACGAGCAAAACGGAGATAGCCACGATCTCCGTTTTCAACATCGCCATAGAGAATCACACAAAACTGGAGAGACTGCGATGGGAAGGAGTTCAAAGAGTCTTCGATATTAGTCGCCTTGTGACTTTAGATCAATACCAACAACGATAAGAGCATTTTCATCATCTTCTAAACCTTCAATGTCACCATTCTTACCCGTAGGTGTTCACCATTATTTTGAGACAATATATCTTTCTATTATTTTTAGGGATAAATAGATTTTCTTTACAATATTTTCAAGTAAACTATTATATAATTTAAAAACTAGAATAGTACAGTTACATGTCAAAGTATGGTTTGCACAAAAAATTCACTAGACCTAGGATGACTACTTGTTTCAAGGTGCATGAACTAAGGATTATGGGATCATTTATCCTTAGTTGGGATCATTTTTAAACTGTAATGTGGAATTTTACCTAATATTTTGTTTATTAACTTTCATTTTTATAAGAAAAACAAAACTTTTGTTATAATAAATATTAAAAGTTTCAAATAAACCACAAAAAAAAATCATTTAAACTTCATATCAATTTCTATCTTTTTCTCTCTCTTTAGATAAAAAAATAAATAAATTGAATGGCCTAATGGCATTTTCTTTGATTAATATCATTCTTAAAATTAATCTCACGACATGACATTGCCCTATGGGCTAGTTTGCGACCAACATATACGTAGGCTACAAAGAAATGATAATATTGGGGTAAATTAAAACCTTTGCAATGGGGTAAATTAAAACCGTTGCAAATCATTTTTGATTCATCTTTGATTAATGCATGTGATGTTTTATTTTAACCTTTGATTAATGAGAGATGATAATATCGTCTGGCTCCCAAGTTTGGTGCGCCAGGTGTTGGTACCAAGATTCCTCCTGAAGTTTGGCTGGTGTTTGGTGTTGAACCCCTTAATGTTCATTCAGCCCCGGCCGAATAGTTGTAGTGTCCCTAGGGCAAAAAAGTTTGTTTTTTCCCTTCTATCATTAAAAATAGATCACCAACATATATATTTGTGTAGTTGTCAAGTATTAACCAATTTTCTTACTGGGACTCTTTATCCCTTTGAAAGTTTGGAAAGCAGAACTTTATGAACATTTATTATTCTTCAAACGGATGACTAGGGAGTTTTCTAAAATTTGAACTTACCAAATGGTTGACTAATCTTTGTGAGAAAATATAGGAAATATACCTATTCAAATTTTTGGTTTTTAAACATACAATTAAATGCTCTAAATATTCATCTTTTGACAAATTAAATATCTCCAACGGCTTGACCTAAAAACTAAATTACACATGTACTACGGGTTAAATCTAAAAAAAAACACTAAAAATTTAATTGAATTATATAATTTTAATACAAAATAGAAAATTATAAAAATGAAATATGTAAGATGAAAAAATAGTTCCGCGGTGTACCGTGGGTTAAATCGATCTACGGATTAACGCGGGGTAATATATATAATATAGATATATAGAAGTATATGGGATTAAATAAAAAAATACAATAGGTTATATGTATAGATTATCTTCAAAAAATTATAGTCCCGCGGAGTACCGCGATAACCTCTAGTGTGACCAAAAGAAAGCTAACTCTCTCCATATGATTGACACGTCAACACGTATATAATTGCCACGTATATATATATATATATATATATATACACGTTAAAAGCACACGTCAAAAACTAAAAGCCTATGCTACTTTCACCGAGAACTTCTTTGAGACATGGGCGTTACTTCGTGCATTTGATCTTAATGAGAAAGGGAATATTGTAGAGGCTTTGGAAGAGCTTGTCACATTTATGGAGAAATTGAAACCGATCCTCAGAACTTTTGGGTCCAAGGAGATATGCAAGATAATAACCAAGAATCTAACCGGCAAAAAGCTATGTGACTATATGGGAGAAAATTACAGAGTCAAGATATTTCATTATAAGGATCTTGGTACAGAAGTTTTGGTACCATTGTGTCTACGTTTCAGAATTACATATATACACATCGGGTTAAAAGCCGCGGTTTGTAAAAATAAAGTTCAGCCAAGTGATGATGCATTCAAATCGTATCAGAGAAAAGTAAATATGAAGTTGGATAATAACGGATCTTATGATCGGTTAGCGAGTAAGGCTACTCTTCGAAAAACATCGTCAAACTCCCTTCTACTGTATTTTTTCTCAGTATATGGCGCATACATCTGCGTATGTAATAATTTGTGTTACAGTAATTCTGCATAATATATCTTTGTAATTACTCTTTGAAATTAATAAAAGTCTTTTGTTGGAAAAAAAAAACATAATTTTCTTAATTGTGTGAAACATGTCAAAATGACATTTTTTGTGAAAAAAGAGGGAGTACTGATGTCTCCAAAAAAAAGTTTTCAAGAATGTATGTATAAGTCTTGAGCTTTGGCTATATATATACAGAAATCTAGTTTTTATTTACAAAAATCCAGTGATCCTGAACATTGGACATGCCTCTAGCATAGCATCCCGGATTCATATTTTAGAATAGGCTGACATATTTTCTGCTATTGGCTACGTTAAAAGCTCCTGTACTTGTGATGATGAGCCCAGTTCATTCAATAATCTCTCGTACAACTGCATCAACCCAAAACCATAAGTCATTTTGGGTCAAGATTGAATAAAGATAGACACAAAGATCAACTAATGTTACAATAGTACATTACCTGTTTATATAGAGACAAATCACCATGTGATTTTCTTAGTTCAACCACATTTAGGGACGGGCTTATCTCGAAAACCTCAGCCGTTACTGATAAGCCACATTGCCCTTTCTGAGTTCTTTCTTCTTTGATTGCTTTTAACTGAAGCAACAACCACTTAAATTACTTACAACACCTCAAGTAGCAGACAAGAGCAAGAAGAGAACAAAACAGTCAAAAGATCTCACCCTTGCGTGTTTCTTCTGTAAGCAGAAACCCATCTCTGTAAAGATCGTTTCGATTTTCTCCAACAAATCTATGGCTAAGCTATTTGACGTGAATCTTATCTGTCTCTCTGATACTTTCTGATCATGAAACAAAAGTAACAAACGTTTATTGAGAGCAAAGGACAATCTTGAAACAGAGTAAACGTGGACAAGAATCTATGATTAGGTTACCTCTTTCTCAAAGAAACCTGAGAGGTCGAGAAATGATGACATTCCAATCAACCTAAATGCGTTGATAATGGTTGGAGAATCAGGGCTCTTTTCTTCTTCAGATCCCTTCATCATAAAACCAAAAAAAAAGACAAGACTTTTTGAGTAAGGCCAATGCACTTGATCCAAATTCCTAGGAACTAGCATGCATGATGAGATGAAACAGATTCTGACATCTTCTTGGATTAAGTATGCATCATCATCATCATCGTATTTTGAAGGAGTGTAGTCATGTTTGAACCAATCATTAGCCTTAATATTTGCGATTGTCATCCTCGTGACTGGATTTGGATCAAGCATTCTCTTGATCATGGTTTTAGCACCAGGTGATATCCATCTAGGTATTGGGGGATCCCCTTTGAATATCTGAAAAACTTATAGCTTTGAGTGTGTTTCTTCAAACACAAACTAAACAATCAAAAAGAGATTAAAAGAAAAAGAGTGGTACCTTCCGGCAAATAACTGCAAGGTTAGCATCATCAAAAGGGAGACATCCCGTAAGAATAACATACAAGATTACTCCACAAGACCATATATCTGATGCTGCACCATCATACCCTTTGTTAGCTAGAACCTCAGGCGCGACATAGTTAGGACTACCACAAGTTGTATGTAGCAACCCATCTTCCTAACATATGTCAAAACCAAACAAAAGTTTGAAACATGTTTTGCTGATGTATATATATAGGTTTAGAATATTTGGTAAGTACCCTAAAATGTTGTGGCAGAGCACTAAGGCCAAAATCAGTGATCTTAATGTGACCCTTTGCATCAAGAAGAACATTCTCTAGCTGCAAGACGGGAAACAATTGATATCAGAACATTTGGCCAACAACTACAGAAAAAAAGTTTGAAGCTTTCATGGGTCAAGAAAAATTTGTAAACATAGACCTTGAGATCTCTGTGAAAAACTCCCTTGTTATGACAATAGCTGATTCCATCAATCAACTGCTGAAACATTTTTAGTCCCTCTGTTTCAGAAAGCTTTCCTTTGGAGACCTAAGACATCAGAGCATATCTTTAGACTAGTAAATTTGGTATATAAAATCCAACCTCATGCTAATTACTAACAAAACCGTCACCGGAGCTAATATGAGTCTTACAATTCTGTCAAATAAGTCTCCCCCAGTGACACATTCCAGAACCATGTAAATCTTGGTTTTGCTTGCCAAGACCTACAAGTGGACAATAAAGAATTGGCATATCAAGGAATTAAAATATGTTTAGGAAGACTTTGGTATATTACGAAGAACCAAAGTGATCTGCATTATCAAGAAATTTTCCATTGTCAAGAAAAAACGTGGACCAAGTCTCCGTTGATACAAAATCCAAAACCTTATATTGGTTGCTTGCAAGAAAAGTAATCGTCAATGTAGACATTCTGGTTTTGAGAAATTTAGAAGTCAACCACTATCGTTCCAACAAATACCATTTGACAATGTAAACGTGGGTTCACGTAATTGAAATGTAGAAAACGAGTTTTTTTTTACTAGATTTAATAGTTAACTTATGAGGTAAGCATGAAAAAGATTGGAATTTAATCCCAAGGATAAGGCAATTGTGATGATGATTGCATTGCCATTGTCATTAGTCATTACCACAAATGGGTCATATTTTTGGGACCTACTTCATTATTGAATTGGTCATGGTCATGAAATATATTGTCTACCAATGAATGGTCAGGTATATAAAAAATTAATTGTTGTATACGTTAAGTAGGGCTAATAAGCAACATGAAAAGGCAATTGCGTGGTCACGAATTAAAACTTAGTTACAAAAAAAAAACCAAAAACAGAACGAAAACTAAAATATTAATTTACCGAAATGACGGTTAACATTTTAAATATACTTACTACCGTTCTACGCAATCTAACAAAAGAGTTTCAAAGATTAAAAATTAAGCAACAATAAATTACCTCATGTAATCTGACAATGTTTGGATGCTTCAAAACTTTGAGTGTTCGAATCTCTCTCTTGATCTATAAAATCACAAAATCAAGAGTAGGTAAGAGTTCACATCCACCGTTAATCAAATAAGAGAAATCAAGATCGAAAATGGAAACCTGAAAAGAGACGTTAATACGAGTGATACGCGACTTATCGATGATTTTGATGGCGAATGGTTCGCCGGAAATAGTATCTATAGCGAATTTAACCTTTGCGGAATTTCCCTCTCCAAGTGTCCTCCCAAGCTCGTATTTACCAACAAGCATTCCCTTTATCACCATCCAATTCAGATTCCGGATGATATAGAGAATCAAAAGCAATATAGATTGATCAAAGGAGAGACTAAGTTAATAAGTCTATGGCTGTGTTTTTATATATACAAAGAGTGGCGGCTGGATATGGAGAGAGGAACACGGCACTATCCCTTTGCTTCCTCCTTCTCCCTTCTTCTCTATTTATTATGTTCTAGATTAATTTTTTTTTTCTTCTTTTTGGATAACGAAATTTCCATAATTAACAAAAAGAAAAGAAACTTCCATAACAATTTTTAGAAACAGATAAACAATATCTATGTTTTTAGTTTTAAATTATTTACTCCGTATATAGTCCATATCCTTGTTCAAAAAATCGCTAGACTCTAGTCGGGCGCTCGGTATATGCCTATCGATTAATCGGAAAATCGGATTAAAATCGGGGATCAATCGGACACTATTTTTAGGTTTATTTTAATATTTGAAAAACATAAGTACCTGCAAAATTTTAAAACATAAGTTATGATTTTTATGACTTTTAAGACGAATTTTTATGATTTTTATTAAAATTTGAACAGAAGTTATTGTAAAACATCACAAACTATCAATTCAAATGTTTGAATAACAAAAAAAAAATTTTATATTTGTAATCTACAGATCGGAATATGTAAAATTAGGCGGAGAGTAATCGGATTAGACGGAAAGTAATCAGATTAGGCGAAAAGTAATCGGGTAACTGATTTTTTTTAAAGATTAGTCATTAATCGATGCGGATAAGGTGGACCTAGCGATTAACCGGAGAGTAATCGGAGCAAGACGGAGATTTTTAGAACAAAGGTCCATATTTTTTTTTTTGGTAGGCGGAGGGGAGGCAATTGCCTCCCGCATTTTATTAATGAAAACTACAAAAAAATTACAACCGAACAGCTCTTGGAAACGCTATCCCGTTGGCGTCCTCTAACAAAATCAAATGGACCGCCTCTGGGCACGTCACAAATAAATGTAAACCTAAAGGTAGTGTGAAAGCATAGTTCGCTAACCCGTCAGCTAGACGGTTAGCTTCCCTATACGCGTGATTAATCCAGACTAACCAGTCCCTTGTGAAGAAGCCGTGGCACAAACGTACCAGGAACGCCAGCGGATGAGCATTACTCATTCCTGACTTCAGAAATCCAACCACCAACTCAGAATCCAAGTCTAACTCCACCCGTCGAAAGCCCTTGTCCCATGTAATAAGCAAACCATAATATGCACCCCATAATTCAGCCAATGGCGCAGAACATGAGCCAATATTAATAGCGAACCCGCCAAGCCACTCTCCATCCGCATTCCGGATTGCCCCTCCCGCGGCAGTCAGTCCGGGGTTCCCACGGGGAACAAGGGTCCATATAATTATTATGTAAAGATATACAGTATGTCTTTTCTATTTCTAGAAATATGATTAAAATAGCTTTTTTATCATGGCTTTTTCTTAAATCTGCAGGGTTCTTTTTCCTTTGATATTTTAATTTATTGATATTACACCACATTTTACTTTACACTAGGTTCCGACTCATAACGTATATATTGAAGGTGAGTTGTAGCAGAATTAATAATTTGATGTAAATTGCAGAAAAAATTATGTGGTAAAAACAGTAAATTTATGTGGTAAGTCTGCTGTAAAAATATAAGTTACATGTGTTCTCAAAATAATTATTGTTGATGCACGAAATCACACAAGTACAGATATTTGGATCTCTAGGGAAGTAAAAAGAATCTCCTTAACAAACGAGCCCAAATGAGCTTTTAACAAGCGAGTTACAAATGACGATCTCGAAATAAAAGGGACAAGCAAAGTTCGTTGTTGGGTCGGTTCGTTAACGTGACGAGCTGAATTCTTGGCGAGGTGAGCTGATTGCAGTAGTAGACGACCTCTGGATGCTTGACGACCTTAGTGTACTCTCTGCGTGTCAGCGTGAATTGCGGATAGATATGACAGGACTCTACATCTCGTATTTATAGTGAACAGTGTAGGGCGTCCCTTGGTGCGTTTTGTCAAATCTGCCCTTCGACCTAGTGACGTGTCTCCGTTGATAGGCGGTGGACTCAAATGGCCCGGGCCGGATCCATTTTCCTGTGCTTTAGGGTTTTATTAGTTGTAACTTTTTTTTGTTATAAAAGTTGTTGTACGTATTATTAAAGTTTTATGAGTGGCAGAGTGGGGATGATTTGTTCGTAAAGATAACAACACTATTTTCCTATAATTTTTCTTGATTAAAATAACTTTGAAAATATTAATATTGAAAGTTATTTCACATGACAAAAAAAATTAAATCAATAAATCTGAACGTTATTGTAAATTACACATGACATTGATTGAATTGGAAGCAATACAAGTAGTTAATGAGTAAAACTAGACTAGGGTTGAGTTTTGCTATATTAAATAATCATCTCCAAATTCCCGACCATAGACACCATCAGACACCGAAAACAAGAAGGCTAAAGAGAATTACATCGGGGTTCTCACACTCTCACGCCAATATTTCTCCTTACGACGAGCCTTGTTGTTTTCGTTTTTTTTTTTAACGTCTGGATTTATTATTTATTGCAAATTATGAGAATTGTTACATAGACGATTCTACAACGGACAATTCCTTCCGACCCTATTAGATCCACGACAGACGACACCTTCTTCACCTTCTTCTTTATACTCACCTCCTTCACCTCCTTCTTTATGCTATTGATGGACACTTCCCTCTCTGCGTAGAATCCTGGCGAACGGCTATAATTGTACATCGCTGGAGATCTCTTGCACACTTGCCTCCAATAATCTGCAAATTTATTAATAAATCGCAGTATCTGGGACTCGAACCCCAGACCTCTAGGTGTAGAAGCATTAATTAACCCTTGTTCAACCAATGGGCCAAGGGGGCTTCCACTGTTGTTTTCGTTTACCAAAGAAATTTTAAATTGGGAAAAATGTCATTTAAATCATCACTTTACTATTTCCGTTGGTTTAAATCATAAATTCTAGATCTGGTGATTTAAATCCTTAATTTTATGTTGATTTTTATTTTAATCATGAATTCTCATTAACAAAGCCAATTGAGGCACCTCGCTAACTGGCTAAACGGATCAATGAGACGAAGTCATCGCATAACTGGTACTTCGAAGCCATCACATAATTTTTTTTCTACACCAACATGGTTTCCATCGTTCTCTTCGTTCGATTGCTCCATTTAGTCAGTTAACAATGTGTCTCAATTGACTTAGTCAACGAGAATTCGTGATTAAATTGAAAGTCAATATAAAATTGAGGATTTAAATCATGATATCTACATAAAATGAGGATTTAAATCACCAATTCCAAAATTCATGATTTAAACCAACGAAAATGGCAATGACTTTTTTTCCTTTTTAAATTAGTTAAACTGTAAAATTTGGGTCGCATGTATGCATATCTCGGCCCATTAATGAATTAGGGTTTCTTTAGTTTCTTCGACCTATCTACGCCGCTTTTCTCTTTCTCATCTTCCTTCTTATATAAAACCTTCTCTTATCTCTATCTCAATCTCTTCTATCTTCTTTGAAAATTCCATTGTTTCTTCTGAAGCTTTGATCAGTCCTTCTCTTTTGCTTGATCTTGGTTTTTGACCAGTTATTGTGTCGATCAATGCATTGAAAGTGACTACATCGGGGTTTTGTTTTTTTGTTGCTCCCACGATCGAATCGATATGAGGAAGATGAAAAATTAATCAACCCCGGTTTAGTCACTTTCACTGCATTAATCAATGCATTTGTAAATAGATAGAAAAGCTTTTTTAACGAAATTGTGCACGGAGATTGATGATCCGAGTGTTTTTTTTTTACAGATTCTTTTGTTATCAATTTACAATTATTCACCGATCGATTTGATTAATTAGGTTTTGCATGATGTGTTTTTGTTTTGTGAAATTGTTATTTTTCAGATGCAATAAAGTTTTCGAATTGAACTAGTGATAGAATTCACTTGAAACAATAACAAAAGTAAAAAAACAGAACCAAGAAAAGTGATTAGGAGGAGATGTGATTTGTGTAATTACATTACCATTTAAGATAGAATTTGTTAGTTATCTTTGTGTAAAGTAATCTATGTGGTAATGTTTAAGGCATATTTGTTCTGGTAATAGTAGTAGAAAAGTTTGTCACCATTCGTCTTTTTTCGTACAAAAAAGCATGTTGTACTTTGTTTGAGATTGCATCATTTAAATCTATAAAGTGATGTATACACTTGCAATAGTTCCTTTGATCTCTTGTGTCCATGTTTGTAATTCTGACCTTTATTTCAGGCTTATGTGAAGATCTCAATTTGCCTAGATTGCATTCTCTTTATTTCAATCCAAGTCCACTTTTGTATGAAAGATTATACTTGATATGTTAAAATGTGGACATAGATGTGTAATTGTCATACTTTCATATGAAAATGTAGTTTCGAGCTTCCAAACTCGGACATCTCTAGGATAACCATTTTCTGGTGTAATACCTTAGAATCAAAGAAACAAGGCCATAATACGTTTCTTTCTTCTCCTCTCCTGGTTTTTTTATTATTTTGTGACCAGGCTTTTGGCCCAAAATCTATGTTTGCTTTGGTTATAGTTTAGTTCTGCGTTGAAGAAAAGGATGTATAAAGTGGGTCGACATGCATGAACCTTTTGCTTCCATGCTTCCAAAAAGGTTCATGTTGTTACAAGTTCCAAATAGTTTTGAATTGATATGATGTTCCTTGTCTTTTACTCAGATGCAAGGCTCAAGAACCTAACGAAAGACGGGGCTGAGATCGAGAGCTTCAATATAATTATGTAAATAAATGGAGATGAGAGATCTTAGCCTAAACACACACACACACACAAACACACAAAAAGAGCATGCATTGGAGATAGAAAGGATTAATTCAAGTCTTCAAGTATATGACGCTCTCACTCTGATCCATAAACATCAAACTAAAACATGTATCACCCTTCTTACTAAACCAGTGTTCGGGAATACCTTTGATTTCAATCTGTCTCATATGCAAAACAAATAATTCAAGTCTTTATGTACACGACGCTCTCACTCTTATCCATAAACATCACACTAAAACGACTAGCCAACCATTCACCCTTCTTAGGACGCCATAGGTAAGGTATACCTTTGATTTTAATCACTCTCATATCATTACTTTGCAGATCATAACAAAGAATGTAAAACTTATAAAACAAATAATGTGGTGTCATTATAACCTTGCCACTTTGAGTTATACCTTTTACCTCCAAATTAACGTTTTTGACCAAATGCAGCTGACAAGGCTGCAAAACCAGAGTCTTCCCCAACCATTCCTTGTTTCTGACATCTTCTAGGACCCATAAATTCACTGTACCCTTGTCTTCAAGATAGGTATGGTCAAAAACAGTTACTTTTCCGCCATATTCTATAAGACACACCTTCTCGATAGCTTTATGCAGTCGCACATCTCCTTCCTTAAGAGGAACTTGGATCATTTTGAACTCTTCAGATCTGATGTCGAAGCTCACAACCACATAATTATACCAATCAATCATTGCCAGGTAATATATAACCCCATTCAATGACAGTCCTTGTCTAAGAGGAAGGTGAGGATAAAAATCCGCTAGAGGCAAAGTCACCTTTTTCCACGAACCTCCAGGTTTTAGGTCAAAGACCCAATGGTCTGACGACATCGA
The DNA here is from genome assembly GCF_000004255.2 of Arabidopsis lyrata subsp. lyrata. Taxonomy (NCBI): domain Eukaryota; kingdom Viridiplantae; phylum Streptophyta; class Magnoliopsida; order Brassicales; family Brassicaceae; genus Arabidopsis; species Arabidopsis lyrata. The sequence continues at coordinate 24,493,159 of NW_003302555.1, forward strand.
AGGTACCCCAACTGAGCAGAGTACTTTGTACTGTTTGTTAACAGGGTCATGTCCAAAATAGTAACACCACCTAGATCTGTCTGGAGCGGAGGTTTTGGGTTTTAATTTTATGGTGGGAAAGGTCACAAGTTGTCTGGTGGTAGGGTTATACATTCGCGGTTTTTTCAAAAATGTGTGGCACATGAAGCCACAAAGATTTTGTAAGATCTGGCCTCCCCTATTTTGGATGGTCAGATCGTGGTCAACAACAAAGGAGGAAGATGGACTAGTAGCGCATGGACATAAAGTTAGGATTTCAGAGCGACGGTAGTCCTCGTAGTGTGATAAACAAATGTAAATTCGTTGAGATGGGACCGTAAGGAAACGGCTGGTCAAGTATGGAGAGTGGATGAGAGATGACCAGAGCTTTGAGACGCACTTGAATCTCATTAGGGTTTTAGAAGGCAATCTCGTAAGAATCTCTGTCACCACATCCATTGGAATCTCCGGTAGTGATTCGCTTCGTCTTCTTTTCTTCTTTCTCCACCGTTGGATCACTGATAGACGAAAAGACAAACCCATCTCAATCCCCACAGATTTTCAAGACAGAGTAGTGCAGTCTTGTAGAGAAAGAAATCGCCGTTATTTAGGGTTTTGAAGATTGATATGAAATATATACTGGATTTTGTATTTCCTCTTTAGAAACGGCGCCGTTTAAGTGTTTAGTAGTATTTTGATATTTTCATAAGAACTTTGTAACAAAACTCTCCAACATTGTCGTGCAAGTTCGGTAACTTCAAATCAAGATCAGAAGACCTCGCAATAAAAAAAAATTCATACAAAAAAATAAAGATTGTCAAGTTCGTGTTCCCAAAAAATGATTCATATACATTGACGACCTGTTGTGCATCCCCCTTCACCATATCTAAGAGAGAAACAAAACAAAAAAACGTATGAATTACCAATGTACATCCAAATGCTATTATCATCGCCGCCTTCTTGTTATTGGTCCATGAAATACATTGTTGAAAGTTAGTGTCATTGCTGGTCCTCGGTCTTGAGTGATACCATTTCGCTTCGCTGTTGTTGTTGCTGATGTAGAATAAGATGGCTTTTTGGTCTGAAATTGCTCGGAAGCCATCGATATATCCGTTCTGGCAAGAACCTAGCAGACCAAGGGTTTCACGAAAATCAAGCTTCAATGATTCTTGGGAATATAGCAAACCGAAGAGAATGGTGGTGACTTACAGTTCTAGTCTTTCATGGATTGCTCGGCGCACTGAGCTGTTGAAACCATAGGCTATTGAATTGAACAAGCCCTGAAAATACAACATTCATAACAGCGACTCGGGATGAGTAAAGATGATCTATGGAGAATTTTATAACTTATTTGTTTGAGGGGTTTGCTACCATTAATGCAGCTGTCCCAACGTCAAGAACTGAGAGCCAGAAGATCTTATGGCCTGGCTCGATGAAATCATGAATGCGGTTTATAGTGCCAAATGCCCATGATCCTATTAGAATGAGCGGATAGTATCCCCAACGGTTCAACACCTGTGGTTTCAGGAAACAAGCAGTGAGGTTTTAACGACGAAACAAATCCAGTCACACGAGACAGAACTAGTATTGGCAATATAGAAAAGTCCGACCTTTAACTCTGCTCTATTATCAAATTGATCGACTCGATCTGACATTCCAACTGCCATCTGAAATTCAAACATTGCCATATCAGCACACATCCAAGTGTATCAATTATGTTTTGCGACTACTTTCAGAAGACAATGTTATTAGAGATTAGAGGGTTACATACACGTCTAGCATTTCTTAGCATCCGTATCACCTGGAAGTAAGTAAACCCATTGTAAAGAATGGCACCCCAAAGAGGAGCGTAGAAAGTTAAGAAATGAACAGCCTGCAAAATTCGAAAGGTGATATGAGTTCCAGTTACGAAGAATGGATTTACTACTCTACATTCATCTGGCCCAGTGTTGCAACAAAAAGTTCAAATTCCTTTAAAGAGGCAATGATATATATGGAAATCTTTATGCTCAACTAAGCATTCTCACTTGCCTTCCCCTTAAGACCAGATTGTGTCCAGCACCACGGCCCTAAATGTGAGTGGTTATTACCAAAAGAACGTATGACAGTCACAACCAAGGAAGTTCCTGAGAAAAGTAACTAAAATCAGACTCTTAAGTTACTAAATCACCAGAGCAGATACTAATACATTCTTATCCTTAAACCCAAGGTGAATGTACTAACAATTGAGAACAGAAACCCAAGAGTATCATTTTACATACCCCAAACATACAAATGAAACATAGCTTCCAAATCCTCCACATCAGTTTTATGCTTAACCACAGTACGATGAAGAGTGAAAGCAATTGTAGTTGTCCACAAGAACGAAGCTACACAGAAGAAATGAGTGGTGTAGCCTTGTGCATAACAAATAAACCCCTTTGAAGGATCCCTACATAATCAAAGATGTAACAATCATCTTCTCAAAAAAAAATCTCAACAAGATTCACCAGAACTAATGGTAGTAGATAAACATACCCAACGATAAGGAAGAAACTGCAAAGCATATCCTGCAACAATCAAAAGCATTGCCAATAATCAGCCACAGAGCTCAAAAAATCACAACTACTGATCCCAGAACGCAATTGAACTTTGCGATTAAACAATCCACAGTGCAAATCAGTACAATAATCCTAGATCTAGCACAATCAGCGTCATGTGCTAAATCAAAAGACCAGAACGGGGAAACTTACAGAGAGAGCAAGGTAGAAGACGAGCTTGAAAGAGAACTTTCGAAGTTCTTTGAAGAGACAATAGCAGAGAACGATGAAGGCTGAGCCGACGAATGAGAGACTCGAAGCGCCGGTGTTAATCGCCGTAATAATGCTGCGATCTCCGGCAGTTAAGCCTCCGCCGGCTGTGAGTACCGCCGACATTGTTATCTGTGATTTCAAAACCGATCTGAGAGATTGATTTGACGTTTTCCGTGTTTCGTGTTCGTCGTTTCCGTCGCGTGGTAATCTTCCCCGACGGACGTTGCGTGTGGTGTGGTGGGCTAACCTCTCACCCAGGTCGGGTCGGGTCTATTGAACTCGGACTCCTCGTATTACACTTCTTTAGGCCCAGCCCACAGATTTTGTTAAGCCTCAAAATCCCAAAGTTTTTATATCAAGAAATTCAAATTAGTAGTAGTAGCTAGCTATATTAATGAGAATTCACATTTTTATAGTTTAAATTTCTTTCTTTTTTTGGTACTGTTATAATTTTAATTCATTCGAAATATATTTCTAAAATAGATGTTTGAAGTCATATATGGTATATATTAGTTGATTAAAAATATTAATATGACGTTTTTTACATGTCATGTTATCACATATTTTTGAAAATTTTAATTTATTTTTAAAAAAAATCTAAATTACTATAGGATTATCTATTTACATAATAGCCTTTATGTAGTCAAAGAAAAATAGTTCATACATGAGGTGATTGATACATTAGTTCGAAGTATTTAGCTAATACTTACAAAATTCCTGGATGAATTCATTATCATGTCCGAACATATTCAAAAGAAAAAAAAAAACTTCTTGATGTCTTAATTAATAAGCATATACAATGCCATACTAAATCATTGATATTGGCATAAATTACGCTGGAAATGTTTACTTCAATTGAGAGGTATACGGAAAAATACTCTTCCTCTTGGAACATGACCCATCATCTAATCCAATTTTCTGATTTGGATCATTTATAACACATGTCATTATCTTTTCGGTTTTATTCGATTTTTAGTTATAGTTTGCATACAAAAAGGGTACACCTGATTTTGTCCGTATTAAACTATTGTTTCATTCGTACTCCATTCATGAAATAGACGTCTACATATGTACAAGAAAACATGACTTACATATATGCATACATTTTTTTGTTTCTTTCTTTTTCCTTATGCTTTAATTATTAAACTATATTTCCCTTCCGGTTTCCCCAAGTTTTTAACCCTTCCAAGACATCTCTCGTACTACAATTGAGCTTATATTATTATTAATTTATTATATATAAGAAGTTCCATATAAGAAACCTATTCATATTCATTCCTGCAGAGATATAAAGAAGTCACATATGTTACACAGACACATGAATATATATATATATATATGATATCATCGTAACCATGTATCTTTAGCTGCATGTGTAATCATCGATCGATTATCATCATCATCATCACTAAAGAGAATGTAAAGAGCTTTTTTTTGGGAAGACGACGACGATCACCAGTATTCTTCTTCCTTCTTCAAGAGTTTCATCTCCAAGGTACTATTTCTCTTTTAAGTTCTTTATCCTTCATCTGTCTCTCCATTTAGAAACTAACATGAGTAAACACCGATTTCATTGATGATTGATCCACGGTTAATGTCTTTGTTTGGATATATATGGTGTTTTAGTTTCTGTTCTAAATACAAACTTATCTTGTTTCAAATCACAATTATCATCTGCAACCAAACTCGAATAGAAATCTCATGTTGTAGTTTTCATTTCATGTTGTGTTCCTTTCCTTTCTTTTTTTTTTTTTTTGTTGATAAAAGCCTTTCTTTTCTTTAACTACTAAATCCACAAATACCAAAGTTCTTTCACAACACTCAATTGATCTTAACGATCCTTACTTGGGAGCTTTACATGATATATCATTTACTTATATCTAGTTTATTTTGATAACACCATATTGTATATAATGATGTAATTATATTAAATATGATGTAACTATGATGAGTTGATGACGTTTTACACATGTAATTATACAAAAAAAAGTTTGCTACGTTTAGGAATTGACGTTTCTTTCTTCTTTGATGTTCATGTTTCGAATGTCTTAGTATTATTTTTTTGGACAACCCACTATATATTATTGTCTTAATAAAAAGAAAAACACAAGATTTTCGTGTTTTTTAATTTCACGATCTACGTACCTCGTTTGCGTTTTTCTTAAAGATGCTTAATAAAATATTATTTTTTAATAAAATTCTAAAGACATCATACTTGATTAATAACTCTATGATTGGAAATACGAACCAAATAAAAAATTTGTTGGTTTAATCCGTAAAAACAAAGTATATATATGAAACATCGATAAATCATCTTCTACATTTACGAGATAAACAATATGTCTCAACATTTAAATAACATAATAATATTTACAAAATTTGTTTGACGAATATTGTACAACGCTCACGTATTTACCTTCAATTTGATAATATATAATCTTTAATCATATGTATAGTTTTTATTTTCTCATTTTCATCATATATAATGATTTTCTTATCTAATTTAAGCTTGACCTTGCTCTTTTCTTTATCTTGTAAAGAAACCAATTAAATTACAGATAGTTGCGAGTAGATTTACCTAGCAAGGCAAAAACTCCATAGCCCAATAATTTCCTTACGGACCAAATAATTTGTATATCATTATATCAAATTATGATCAAATTTTCCAAAATCTGCAAATAAGTCAATAACTTAACTTGTAAACCAATGGTCACTAACAGCTTTGAGTTTGAGTATGATTAGGACATACTCCTCAGTCCTCAATCTTCCCTTTTGTCTTAAACATGTTTTTCAAGCTTTTCTAATTTGAAAATTATTCCCCACACCACACACATATAAATACGCTATTCTTCTTTTTACGTAATTTTAGTCATTATTAATAACCATACAACTTTTATTCCAAACATAATGGTCCCATCATAAATGTCAAATGCTCTTTGTTCCATTTGCAGCTCAACATGAGACAAATTATTAGTGGGTCAGTCGTTTAATTGATTCTTTAATATAATGCTCTATAATCTTGTTTTCATTGTTTCAACTATTATGTCATTTAGGTTCATACCCTCCTCAAGGATCTTGAAATTCTATAAATTTTGTATAAACGTTTTTAGTTATGGTAAATAATTGTTTTATTTAAGGTAAATCATTGTAGATTCTCGAAGTTTTTCAAAAGAAAATCATTTTTTTTTGTTGGTTGCAGTTACACGCATACACCTATAAGGCTATAAGCTAATCGATACACACGACATTGTCTACTTTTTATGTGTTAGGTTTCTGATGGCGCGTGGACGGACCGTCGTCATCTGAAAAAAAAAAAGACAAAAAACAAAAAACAAAATTGGCCCACCACTTAATTCTTTTGTCTTATTCTCAAAGTCGTCAAAACAATTGGTGGGCCTCAAGCCCACTGTTCCTCCAAACGGATCATTCCTCCGTTATTTGCTTGATTAGTAGTAAGTATTTACGTTAATTAACTAAATTCTTAAGGATTAGTTGCATAAGAGTATTGAATTAATGATTGGTGATTAATATTATAGCTGTTGTTTTCTTGTGCGACAGCTTCGAAGTCGTCTCTTGGATTTTTACGAGTCAAAACTGAGTAAGACTTTAGCGACGAGTCGTCTCGCCGGTGACCGCCGTATAAGGCGGAGATTTTGTTAGTTATGTCCCGCATTTCCACCGCCTCCACTACTCCTTCTCGTGTTAGAGCTGCGAATTCGCACTATTCAGTGATCTCTAAACCTAGAGCTCAAGACGATAACGGTCTCACCGGAGGTAAACCGAAATCGTCCGGTCACGATGTGAAGAACGATCCGGCGAAGAACCGGCGATCGATTCTGCTTAAAAGAGCGAAATACGGAGAGGAGGAGACGGCGGTTTTGGCTCCTCAGAGAGCTCGGTCTGTGAATCGTCCGGCGGTCGTAGAGCAATTCGGTTGTCCGAGGCGGCCAATTTCTAGGAAAACTGAAGAGTCAGTAATGGCTACGGCGGTGGTGGCGGAGGATGAGAAGAGGAAGAGAATGGAGGAATTGGAAGAGAAGCTGGTAGTGAATGAGTCGTTGATTAAGGATTTGCAGTTGCAGGTTTTGAATTTGAAAACGGAGTTAGAGGAAGCTCGTAATTCAAATGCAGAGCTTGAGTTGAAGAACAAGAAGCTTTCTCAGGATCTTGCTTCAGCTGAAGCTAAGATCTCATCACTTTCCTCTAACGACAAGGTAAACATCTGTTGAATTGACTTAGTGAGACTACGGAATTAGGATTGCTTTTGGTTGTTTCTTTGATTCTGCTTCTGCACATAGTTTAGGATTATGATAAGGTTCTAATCTCTCAAGTGTTTTTGGTTGATTCAGCCAGCTAAAGAACATCAGAACACCAGATTCAAAGATATCCAGAGGTTAATAGCTAGCAAATTAGAGCAATCCAAGGTTAAAAAGGAGGTAGCAGTAGAGTCATCAAGCTCCATTAAAACAAGATCATCTCCACAACCACCATCACCTCCTCCTTCAAGATTACAGCCAACACCGCCATTGCCGAAGTTTTTGGTGTCTCCAGCTAGCAGTTTAGGTAAAAGAGATGAAAGTTCTTCACCCTTTGCACCACCAACACCACCGCCTCCACCACCACCACCACCACCTAGGCCTCTTGCTAAAGCAGCTCGTGCTCAGAAGTCTCCTCCAGTTTCGCAGTTATTTCAGTTGTTGAAGAAGCAAGATAATAGTAGAGACCTTTCTCAGTCTGTTAATGGGAATCAATCTCAAGTTAACAGTGCTCACAACAGTATAGTCGGAGAAATTCAAAACCGTTCTGCGCACCTCATCGCTGTAAGCAACCAAATTTTCTTTTCTTGACTCTGTTTACTTGAACCTGAGTCTTAACCTGAGTCTTGGCCAATCTCATCTGACACTGATGAGCTCCATTTTCTTCGACAGATAAAAGCTGATATAGAGACAAAGGGGGATTTTATCAATGATCTTATCCAGAAAGTTCTGACCACTTGTTTTTCGGATATGGAAGATGTCATGAAATTTGTGGATTGGCTTGATAAAGAACTAGCAACTCTGGTAACGCCTAATTCCTCTTTCAACATTTTTTTACACAAGTGACTAGATTTTTCACATTTTGAACACTACCATGTTTTTGGTGTACTGAGACGAAAGTGTATCACTTAATCATATAAATGATAATTTTTCCAAACTTTATATTGATTTGATGAGTTTTGCATCATTACATAACTTACATTCCATGTGCATTTCTCTTTGGTTAATGCCATACAGGCTGATGAGAGAGCTGTGCTTAAGCATTTCAAGTGGCCTGAGAAGAAAGCCGATGCCTTGCAAGAGGCTGCAGTTGAATACCGCGAGCTAAAGAAACTGGAAAAAGAACTATCTTCGTACTCTGATGATCCGAGCATTCACTACGGTGTTGCCCTGAAGAAAATGGCCAACTTACTAGACAAGTAAACGAAGTCCCTACTTTGATACTCACTCATTGAAAGAACATTTTAGATTCCCCAAAATGTTAAAAAATTTAAAATCTCGGTTATGATAAGGTCGGAGCAGAGGATAAGGAGGCTAGTCAGATTACGTGGCTCATCCATGCGTTCTTACCAAGACTTTAAGATCCCAGTCGAGTGGATGCTTGACTCGGGAATGATAAGCAAGGTATTGTTTTCTTCATATGAGCTTTGTTTTGTATCTAAGTAAATAGTCGATTACACTCTGTTTGTCCTCTGTTTAACATTGTTCTACTTCTGGTAATAGATCAAAAGAGCATCGATCAAGCTTGCTAGAACTTACATGAATAGAGTAGCGAATGAGCTACAATCAGCTCGTAACTTGGATAGAGAGTCTACTCAAGAAGCATTGCTTCTTCAAGGCGTCCGATTTGCTTACAGAACGCATCAGGTAATCTTAATATATAAAAGCATATGCCCGGATCGAACACGGTGCATTGGTGCTTGACATTTTGATCTTTTACATGTTTATTCAGTTTGCGGGAGGGCTCGATCCAGAGACATTGTGTGCATTAGAAGAGATTAAGCAACGCGTTCCGAGTCATCTCCGGCTGGCACGGGGGAATATGGCCGGAACTCCGTCGTAGAAAAGTAATCAGAGAAATGTGAGGCATATGGCCTTTGGTTTTGGCTATAAATTCGTTATTTGTGTTAATAGTGTTTGGTTGAGTCAGTAAATGTTGTGTCCCACGTAATAATAATGTTAAAGTGAATCTAAAATGTTCCTCCAATGAATTACTCAATTAAATTTTGAGCTACATAAATCATAAACATTTTATAAATTATTCTTTTCGGGTATCCTAATTAGTATATTATTTGAACGGATAAAAAGAAGGAAATTATATTAAGAAAATCTTTTGTTATAGATTCCAAATAGTGAATTAGGGTGTATCAAGTAGTTAAATTTAAAATATTTTACCATTCTGTACTTTTTGTTGTGTGTGAATGTCTGTGGTAAAATTATTGTAGATTCTTGAAATAGAAAAAGTGAACAAATTAGTCGATCATAAAACAATACTGTATTTCTCTAATTTTTTGAAAAAAAATTCTTACACAAATAATTCTATAAATTAATATTTATTAAAAGTTTAATTTATAAAGGTTTTAGTATATAAATGAATACGGAAAAAACATCTTATGAAAAACCTAGGGTTCTCGCTGAACCAGAAATTCTTGCTTTCTAATTCACCTTTTTATTATGAATTCAGTTAAATCTTTTGGGTTTTTACTTTCAATCACAAAATCCAATAAAAAGTCGTATATTGATTACGGTTATGTGCATTTCTCTCGATCTCATCGAGCGTTTCCCGCGGAAGATCGTGATTCCTCTTCTCTTTGTTCTTTAGGTATTAAATCACTTGATACAGAAAAATGGAAGAGTGGCTGACGTGGAAGAATGAAGGAAGATGATTGGTGGAGGCGTGAATGATGCGTTGGCAGAATTTAATTGACTGAAGGAAGATGAGAGCAAGAGCAAGATATAAAGAGGCTCGAGATCAATTGCAGAAAATAATCAGAAAAATTGTAAACGTTTGTTATCTTCTTCTTTGAATCTCTTTCTGTTGTTAGGTTCTCTCATCTAGAGACCTAGATAATGATCGAAGCTGCGTTTCATGAACGTTGTTTGGTTAACTTTGGAATTGAAGTGTTGATTTAGTTTGTCACTTTGTTCTTGTTGAATTGGTGAAGTTTTCTGTATTATCACTCTCAGAGCACTTTCCTCTCTTTTCCTCTCTGAGCAATTTTTGTTTCCTCACCTAATCTTTTGTTTTCATACTAGATAATAAGTAGGTTTAGGGTGAATGCGAAAAAATGAATATCTTGAGAAATATCTTGGTGGTCAAGACATTATCAAATTAAGAAGCCGTAATTAATAGTTTTATCAATTTTGAATAAACTTAAACAGTTTAAGGTATGTTCGCTTTAGTCAGATATACTACGTGTGCGTGTTTAGCTATAAAGTTGACAACCGTATATTCTTTTTTGATAAGAGTCATTCCCATAAAATATCAATTTAGGTAAAAACATCATAAGATTGTCTAATTGTGTCTTAACAAAGGAAACTTAGTTAAAGATTTGAGGGGGAATCATAAATTTTGAATATTTGAAACGAACACCATAAGATTACAATCGCGTAAAGATAATTAAGATTAATACTATAATCAAAACCAAAAATAAGATATAGTTCCGCGGTATACCGCGGATTAGTACCTAGTAAGTAGTAACAATGTTAAAATGTATACCTCCAATGAATTACTCAAATAAATTTTAAGCTATAAATACAGAAATCACACGCTTGTTAGAATCATATACCCTTTCTCTAATTTACCAATTTCATGGGTGTGTTAACACTACAAGAATATTGATTTTTAATAGCATTGGAAGATAGCGTTTTGTATAGTTATGCTATAGTTGACTTACGTCTAACTTTTCTATAGCGTTTTAAATTTATAAACGCTATGATGTCATTCCGTATAAATTTTTTTAACTTTTTAGTTTTGTAAACATGGTCTGTAATAGCACAAAACATATAAAAACGTTGTGGAAGGATTAGCGGGAAAGAAATTATTCATTGCCGCCAATGTAAAAAATTTGGGCTCCAACGAAAAAGTAATAGACTAAAATCTGGGCTCCAATTAAAAATTTATTCGACCTAATTGCTTTTCCTTTTGCTCTTTAACCTTCGACATTTTCCCCCTTGGCTCTGTTCCATCCGGTTTTGATTTCAGAGATTAATTTCTTCTTCCCGTTTGCTTTGCTCTCTCTTTCGACTTTTGTTCTCCTCTCCTTCTCTCTTCTTTCACGGTATATATCCCATAGCCGGTCGAGGCGGTAAGAAAATTGTCCTTCCTCCTAAACCCTAACCTCGCCGCTGACAAAGGATTCTCCATCTAAGTCTACAACCGAACCCTAGATCTTACCTCTCAACAAGGACCTTTCCTAGTCGCTGGTCAATACTCTCCTCCAATTTTGTTTTATGGATCTATCAGCCTAGATCTGTCATCATCCTTGTCAAAGCTGGAGCACCCGTTGACCTACCATCTCCGCTTTCTCCGAATATATGCTCGACTCCTATTTCTTACCTCTCGCGGACCGTGAAGTCCAGGTTTGCTATTTCTTTAATTCCAAATCTAAAATTCCTAAACCCTAGTCTTTACAGTGATTAAGAGCTTGTTTATCCCGTTTACTCACTTTTGATATATGTTATCATCATAATATTTACATTTCTCAGCGATTGGTTCTTTATGGGTCAATTTTAGAGTTCGGCTTCTTTATTTCACTATATGTTCATATAGTTCTGGATTGATTTGCTGGTCAAGTCGGGTTTTTATCAAGGAATTAAGATTTTAATTAGTGGGTTTCCTTGTTTGCAGGTGGCGAGCAATATCATCTTATCAAAGGATATTTTCACTGTCGACAAGCTAGACCCTGATGGCAAAAAGTTTGATTAAGGTATATACTTTATTAACCTCACTCACGATTTCTAGTGCTTTCTTATGGCTTCAATCAACGTTTGTTTATGTATTAATTAATGAGTTCTTACGGTTATCCTTTTTTGGTCTGAGTTTTGTGGAAAAATCTCAACTTTTTAAGTTTTTAGTCTCGCGAAATTTTGTTTTGTCTTCAGATTAGGTGGCTTTCTCTTAAACCTACAATGATTTTTGTTGTGGGAATGTGTGTGTTTGTTGTTACAGTTACTCGCTTTCAAGCTACGAGCCACAACTTGGAAATGTTTATGCATTTAGAGGTTAACACAGAGGTTTATCAATTTGCTGTTGGTGATAAGTTCACACTCTCTTGTTTGATCTGTTTTGGGTATATACACACTCTCTTGACCTCGATGGCTGTTCTTAGCTGTTTTGTTTCTGTTTTTGATTTTATCCTTGTCCATATGTGATGAATTGGTTTTACAGGATGCGTTTTATGCAATGGTGATGTGCCGTGTTGTAGTCAACTGGAGTTGGAGGAATCAAGATTGTGAATACGCCTTAATGAATATATGTATCTTTAGAAGTTTCTAAGTAGAAAAAAATTGTGGTATGTATTGTTGTTCTTCATTAAATACAAATTCTTTTGGTCTCTTAATAAAAATTATTATTATTATTATTATTGATTGTTTTGGGTGTTTGTAAATTAAATTAGAGCTCCTATTAATAAAATTCAAAATGCAAAATTCAAATCCACATATTATGAATAATAGATTTGATAACAAAATTGAAATGTTATTATAGAGTATACGATAGCAGAGATAAATCCGCTATTAATATTTTAATTTAGATAGCACATACAAAAAGCGCTATTTAAAGTCGCCGACCTATTGTCACGGTCGATGATATAGCGTTTCTAAATACGTTACGCTTGCGATAAATAGCGTTTTTTGGACGCTATCAATGCTTGATTTTCTTGTAGTGTAATGTCCTCCACTTTCTGTAGTCTTTTTTTTTTTTCGTCAAAATAAAATTAAATTAGATGTTGAATGTCATTACAAACTTGTCTTTCAAGCCACAATGGCTGGGAAACAGAATCTGTATAAAAAGGTGATGAATTACAACCAAATTTAGCTAATACATGAGCAGATTGATTACCCTCCCTTTTAACAAATTTAAACTGAGAACTTGTAAATTTTGAAGTCCAGAAACGAATATCCAATAAGTGATTTGTAAGAGAAGGATGTCCCATAGCACCATTGACCAAGTTGATAAGAATTTCGCAGTCTCCCTCAAAAATCACATTTGTGTAGCCCCGGATCCACGATTGTTGTAACGCCGCCAATAAAGCCTTTGCCTCCGCCTCCAGTGGAGATCCCACATTATCTAGAACCAATGCTCCCCAACTTTGTGAAAAACCGCGATAATCTCGGATAATCCATCCCCCTGTTGCTTGTAGATGTTGTAAGTTAAAACCCGCATCAAAGTTACATTTCACGTATGGTTGTGTAGGAGCTGTCCATAAACCAGTAACAGAAGTGGGTCGAGGTTGTGCCTGTGATGATCGTCCCTGTTTCCGAGTGTTTTCTATCCATTCTTTTGTTTCAGCCCGTGCTTGTGTTACTATTTTTGAAACGCTTTCCCGGTAGTTGTTAAAAACCAAATTATTTCTTGATTTCCAGATTCGCCAGAGTAACCAAAAAGGGAGAAGTTTTTGCTTTTCTGTCATATGATTATGCTGAAGAAGATTCAAGAAATTGGAGATATTCTCTTCAATATCTTCTGACATTGTGTGGGTCCTTGAAAAAAATATGTTGGACAATCGCCAAATCATGGTAGAAGAAGGACATGTAAACAGAGCATGGTTTATTGTTTCATTCTCCCGCCGACAGCGGGGGCAGATCGGATCAATGCTCATTCCTCTAGAGGTTAACCGTTCGGTTGTAGCTAGGGCTTTAGATAGAAGTCTCCAAAGAAAGTGCTTTATCTTTGGCATAATTGGAAGTTTCCAAATTTTGTTTTTCAACTCAACTGAACCATGGGGTCTGTTTAGCAAGTTATTACCATCATAAGGATCATGTGTTAGAAACCAGTAACCGGACCGAACTGTATATTCCCCTGAAGTGTTATAATTCCAAATTAATTTGTCCTGCTTAGACTCTCTCGCAAGATATATGCCGCTAATAATCGCTTGGTCACTGTGGTCTATGACTTCACTAATCTTTAGTGTATCCCATCGACGAGAATACCCATTGGTTTCAATTAAGGAATGCAAGACCAAATGTTCACATTCTGGCTTTGTGATGAAAGGCCTTGGAGGATGTGAATCAACAACGTTATCAATGCCTATACGCACGTTCTTTCCGTCTCCTGTAGTCTTTCTCGAATTTTGGGCTTAGTTTCAAAAGCATCTTATCTTCTTTGTGAGGCCCAAAGAGCTGGGTCAAGAGAAAGTAAGTAATTTAAGATCCGACGGCTGTGCAGGAGTGATTATTACTACTGTCATGGGCGTTCGGTTATCCAATCGGTTATCGGTTTGGTTCCATTCGGTTTCGGTTCTAAAATTTAGTATCCATTCGGATACTTTGAAATTTCTGTTCGATTTCGGTTCGGTTCTGGTTCTTTCGGTTTTAAAATTTAGTATATATTCGGTTATTTTGTTTTGGATATTTTCGGATATTTCAGTCATTTTTGGGTATTTCAGGATATTTTTGGATATTTTTCGGTTATTTTCGAATATATTTACTATTTTATATATTTTTCCAGTATTTTTGATTATTTGGTAAATATAATTGTATTTCGGATATTTTCAGTTATCCGAAATATTTCGGTTCGGTACCGATTCGGTTACGGCTTATTTCGTTATAGAATTTAGTATTTATTTGGTTATTTTCAAATTTTCGGTTCGGTTCGCTTAAATTTTTTTTTGTTTCAGTTTCGGTTTGGTACATTCGGTTCGGTTTATTTGTCCATGCCTAATTATTAGGGCGAAAATAGAATTAAATGTCTTTTATTGTTTCATGAGATATCACACAAAGTGAGAGGTTGCGTGAAGCGTGATCCCCTCCACTTTTATGGGTTACCATCCCAACAATACCTAACCCAACAATAAAGTCATTTATACTATTAAGGATTTTAGATTAGAGATAATGGAGTGAAAAATAAAATAAAATAATGGAGTAGTATCTTATCATTTAGTCTATTGTTTATCACTTTATCCTATTAAAGTATTAATCCTAATATTTTAACCAACAGGCATGGTTAGTGGTTACTACTTGCTTCAAAATGTCAAAAATAATTAAACTACATGTCTTTCTTTTTTTTTTTTGATAAAACTATATATATTTTTAAAAAAATTTAAAACTTAATTTGAAATTATCTCAATAAGAAAATAACTAAAAATATTCGTATCAAGTTGCCTACAATACTTTATCAAAAAAGAAAAACAAAAACACAAGTTCCCTAAAAATTCCAAAATACAAGCTTTAATGATGCTAGTGTATAAGTGGCATATGCTAGTGTACAAGTTTTGGTTTATAAAAACATCTTACCGCTCCCGAAATTATTACAACGTGGCAAAGTTTCCACTAGATTCTCCACGTGGCAATCCGACATGTACCCTTGTCGCCACTTTAGACCGTTCATCTTAACCAAACTTTTAATCAACGGTTGAGATTGATCACAAGGCGCGTGTCAAGAGCGCGGGAAAGTGTGGAACTCGTGAGACCACAGGTGGGGAGCCTGAGTGCAACTCACGACACATTTAACCAACCAAAACACGCCACGTAACCTCTCACTGTTAATTTCTCTCCTGTAAAAGAACTGGCAAATCTCCCTCAACAAGGAACTTAGCCTTAAGGATTTTGTATAATTTATCGTAATCGCTTAAGGCTCAAGTCATCAAGTTCCATTGATTCAACCTTTCAATTTCGATAATGGAAGTTTCCGGCGTCGTTCTCCGACAAATTCCATGTGTTTCTTCAGGTTCTGTTGCCTGTCTCCGATTAGTGTCGGAGTTTTCCGGTAATACGAGAACGGTAGGGTTTCGAACCAAGAAATTTCGTGGGATTGTGTGTAATAATGAGTTTGCGGATAAAGGGCACATGAGTTACTATATCGAGCCAACGAGATGCGGCGAGGAGAAAGAAAAGGTTAAGGTTATGGAGAAGGAGAAGAAGGCGTTGAAGAAGAAGGAAAAGGTTCTTAAAAGTCTTTCTAAGAACTTGAATATGTTCTCAAGTATAGGGTTTGGTCTTGATCCTGAAGCTGGTTTGGTTGGTGAGATTCAGACCAAGACAATCTCGGTAAGAATTTTTGATTTTGACTTTTTCATGGTGAAATTGATGTGTTAAGACTAGATCTTTGATTGGTTTTTGATTTATGCAGGAAGCAACAGAGATATTGGTTAAGCAGCTGGAGCAGTTGAAAGCAGAGGAGAAGCTATTGAAGAAACAGAGGAAAGAAGAAAAGGCAAAAGCCAAAGCTATGAAGAAGATGACTGAAATGGACTCTGAATCATCTTCTTCCTCTGAATCAAGTGATAGTGATCGTGATAAAGGCAAAGTTGTTGACATGAGCTCTCTCAGAAACAAGACTAAACCGGTTCTTGAGCCGTTACAACCAGAAGCCACAGTAGCAACCCTTCCTAGAATCCAAGAAGATGCACAATCTTGCAAGAACACCAGTGAAGCATTGCAGATTGCTCTGCAAACATCCACAGTATTTCCCTCAATGCCCAATCCTGTACAGACATTGAAGACGGTAGAAGCGGTTTCAGTGGTTGGATTACCATTGAAGAGAGTAGAAGTATGTATGGGAGGGAAGTGTAAGAAATCAGGAGGAGCTTTGTTGTTGGATGAGTTCCAAAGGGCGATGACGGGTTTCCAAGGTTCCGCTGTGGCTTGCAAGTGCATGGGGAAGTGTCGTGATGGTCCAAACGTTAGAGTCGTCAACGAGACTGATAGTGTGATGACTGATTCAGTTAGGACACCGTCCAAGACCGTTTGTGTAGGAGTTGGATTGCAGGATGTGGAAACTATCGTGACAAGTTTCTTTGATGAAGAATGTAGCAGGGAGGGACTCGGTTATGTCTCACATTGAAGTGTTTAAAAATGACTTAAAAGTGATATATAGTGTGGTGCTTTCTCTCATTGTAGATATCTGTCTTCTGGAAACGTTGAAATAAATAAACGTTGATATAAATCTTTTGCGTTAAGACCTGTAAAGATCAGCTTAATCAGAAACATCTATAAGATACAAGCCCTAACGATCAATTATCTAGAAGCTACACTACTAAAGACCATTTGTTTGCACCAAACTATTACAAATGATCATTTTACCCATAGTCGCTAATACACACGTTTTTAGTTTCAGTGTCTGGGAACTTTGGGCCTGGGTTGATGTTCCTCGGTATCGTCGTCTAATTTTTTGCAGCGTTTCAAGAACGGCTCTAGAGTTTGCTGCTTTGTGGGGCTGTTTCTTGGTTTTGTTGGACTGCTCATCATATGACTAGATGAAACCTCCAAAGCATTCTCTTGCCCATCAAGCATCTGTTTTGCAAATTGGTCACAAGCTTAGTTTCCAGCAATCAGAAAAGGCAATAACCATGCGTAAATTCAGGACAGTCTATGGCGATGACAATCAAACATCTAATTTTTCATGAATCACTACACACTCCAGTATTTGGACTTTGATATTCAGTAATTATAGTAAAAGCCGTACTGCACTCCTCATAATAATGGATATGTATATGACACCAAGAGATTTTCTCTCAATCTGGCGTGACATTGAGAAAGAGTATACCTGTCCTAGATTATCCAGCTTGCTCTGAACAACATCCCTACACAGAAAGTAAGCAAGTTTAGAAGAATTCAGCAGTGAAGAACATAATTTTGAGAAATCATTGAACTTTCAACGGTAAATGTGAATGAGAGAAAACCAGATGATGTCGTCAACAGTGTCATTTGCTAAAAGATAGTGTATGTTAACTGAAGAGACCTGTAGATATGAAGCAAAAGTCATAAAAAGAGTTTCGAAAAAACATTGCAAATGATTAGTGGTATATAAGGGAGCGATTCTGATTTGTAACTCCACTAAAATTGTTCATGACTCACCTGACCAATCCTATGTGCACGATCTTCTGCCTGAATCAGGTCACCCGGAGTCCATGCCAACTCTGCAAAGATAACAGTGCTTGCTGCTGTCAATGTTATCCCAACACCAGCAGCTCGTATTGACAGCTGCAAATCCATGTAAACAAAAAAAAATAAGGACTAGAAGATTGAAAAGAAAGGCTTAACATACGATTTAAGTATAAAATTCGTCTCTTATATTACTTCTCTTTGTGACTTGCAAGTTTCACAGTACAGAATATCCATATCTAGTTAATATGAAAAATTATATTGCCTTGAATAGTGGAATATAGTAAGAGAAAGGGTAGGAAACTTTGTTATGGTGAAAATACTTACCACAGCAGCTTTTATCTCATCCTTATCCTGAAAGTCAGAAACCAAGGCTTGTCTAGAGGAGGCAGGGGTGCTACCATCAATCCGGATGCAGCCCACTTTCTTTTTCTGCAATTTTGTTTTTTTGTATATTGTATGAGAAACAGACGGGCTTTTGGAAGCTTTGCTGATAGTTCAATGCCTTACTTTAAGAAACTGGTGTATTGCATCAAGCATGGACTGATGATGGGCAAATACCAGAAATTTGCAGCCAGCCTGCATTACAGTGCTCGAGGAGAAAGCACACGAACAGGTATCAGAATGTAATGAGAAAGTTTTAAAATATCTTATTGCTAATAGCTATTACCTCAAGCACAGTTCCCAGATAATCAAGCACTGCTGGGATTTTGGCCCCAGCGGAATCAGTGTAGATCTAAAATACAAAACGAGGAGATTCTATAAGAAACTAGGAAATAACAAGCAGGTCCAATGAAATAAAAGAAGAACACATATTAGCAAGAAAAAGTGCACACAAATATATCAAAAATCCTTCGATTGTTTAGTTGAGAAGAAATAATTCGGAAAAAGCAAACAAATACCTTGTTGATAAGGTTCTTCTCTGTAAATTTAAGAGATTTAATGTCATCTTCCGATACACAATCCTTAATTTTTGACTTTACCACCCTTAACTGTAAAAGAGAAAACAAAGATCATTCCTTTTCTCAAAAAAGTTTCTTCACGTAAGGTAAATTGTATGGATATTGAAGACTAAACCAAGTTACCTCATGAAACAAAGCATTGATTTGCTTCATATCCTTTTCAGCTAAATCTAGGAAGACCTATTTAATCAAGATAAAAATAATAAGGTCAAACGAAATTGACAACAAGTACTAAATGATATCACATAGATGCATGGACATAAGAGAAAGAGCTAAGACTAATAACCTGCTGCCTGCGCTTTGACGGAAGTTCAGTCAAGACATCCTTTTTAAGTCTTCGAATCATCACTGTTGCCTTCATCAAATTGTGCAACTCTTCATGATTGCTTGCGCCTTGATATGCTCCAAAAAATCCCTGAAAATTTTAATAGCAAAGTATAAAATTTTATGATGCATAGTAACTACCCTACATGAAATTCTAGGCAGTTTATCAATGTGCAATGAACTTACGCCTTTGCAGTATCTGCTACCATATTCATGAACATTTCTATAAACATCTGGGTATAGAGCTTCCAGCTGTCAAGACTCAAGAGTAAAGAACGACAGATTTTTAGTTAGTCAAACTACATCCACAGATACACAGGCCCCTCACATATCCAAGTAAAAAATGTGGACTAGTAAAATGGAAGGATCACCTGTTTGAATAGCTCTATCGGTCTAGATAATGCAGGGGTTCCACTCAGAAGGATTGCATATTGAGCTTTCTGAAACAAATGCATGAGGTATAGATTTTAATAGAATAGAAATAACCACGAGGATATTACTCGTTGACTATGTAACAAAAGTATCACAGTTGCACTACGAAAAAAACTGATTTTCAATTTTCGTTAACCGAGAACCTAAAGCTAGCTTGGTAGGCAAAACGATGAGTAAATGATATAATAATACCTTTATGACTGGAAGGCAAGCACTGGTCCTCTTTGCTTGAGCGTTTTTAAGATAATGTGATTCGTCTGCAATAACAACCTGCCAAGAAGGACTGTCCGTAGTGAAACCTCAAATACTTGAGACAAACACAAAAAGCTTTTTTTGCAAGTTACGGAGCCCAGAATCTATAAATGCCTCTTTCCTCTCCATTCCTTAACATAGCTTCTCCTCTTAAAATTCAAGAATCTCAATCTCCCATGATTAATTGGTAACCAACGTGATCATTATAATTCTAGATATCGGGAACAATCAACCAAAAAATCTGTACAAAGCAATGTCTAACCTTAAAGTCCAACGCCATTAGGAGTTTGTCCAGCTTAGTGACCACATCATAGGAAACAATATTGAAGACACCATCAAGATGGATTGTGCCCTTTGTATTTGAGGAAACTATAGTATAACCGCACTTGTTTGAACCACCTGGTTGAGGTAAAACTACCTACTAAAAGGATAACTTAGATGAGAGAGAAAATAATATAAAATGGATATATTCAAATTACAAGCATATACAAGAACTAAACTACATACAACTATGTCTGACGGAGGTACATGCAGCCATTGGTGAATCATCTGCAAAAAAGCAACATTATGATCATCTCAAGTGACAGAAACAACATCCAAGAAAAGATTAAATATAATGATCTTACTGTTGCCCAATGTAAACGTAATGAAGATGGTGCAATAATCAGAACTGGCCAAGATTCATGAACGCATGTTGTCACAGCAATTGCCTGCTAGACAATGGATGTGTAAAATGAGATTGATGTAAGAAGATGATACAAGCAAATCTCCAAAATTAGTTTCTCGCTGGTTTTGCAAGGAGACATCCTTGTTAGACGAACTATACAATATATGTATAACAATGTCGAAGAGATCTATTCACAAGTGACAATAGATATCTTCTTCAACGAAAGGGGAGTAATTCTCAGAAATCAAGAAATGAAAAGATATATAGAGGCATATGAAACAGGAAATCACTTGCCTGCAAAGTCTTTCCAAGACCCATTTCATCTGCTAGGAGCACACGTCCTCCATGCTGTAAAATAAACCTTCAAGAAAGGCAGAAACCGATCATGAAGCAAAAGAACAGTTACCAGGCCGCCAAAAGGCAAACAAGTTACTATCCATTTGGTAATAAAGAAGAATCACAGGTACAACATATGGCTGACATACTCTATCCCTTCTCGCTGAAATGGAAGAAGCTTTGGCTCAATATGGCTTGGTATCTTTTCATACAGATCTAGGGAAATCAGAAAACAAGAGATAGTAAGACATGAAAATCCCATAAAAAGGGGTTAAAAAACATATCTTTAGTTAAAATCACGTCACTAATGTTTATGAGGTAATAAACAGGATGCCTGACTTACGCCGTAGATCTGGACCTCTTGAGGCAGAAGCTATTGCACGTTGCACAAGAGGATCTAAGTTCTCTATCTGATAGTTCAAAGGAAAAAAACAGATAGCAATATATCTAAGAAACGCTTGACCCTGAACTTTGTGAACCATTTTCAAAGAATCAAGGTGGCTTACCTCAACTTTAACGCTGGAAATTTCTCGTAGAATATTTTCTGCTGATGACAGTGAAGAATGAGGAAAGGTCCATAACCTGGACTTTCACAAGAGAATAGACAAGCCAAGGGTTATTTAGCTGCTTTGTTTACAGATCACAACATAGCATGTTAGAAATAAGAAAGACAGAGAGAAACAAATGACTCATGTATATGAAATAGTATAAAAAGGCAAACCTTTCTTTAGCATTCCAAATAGCCTTAGGGATTTTACGCACAGCATCTACCACCACCTGGCAAAAGAAGTGTCAAAGACAAAACTAGCAAGCATTTCCCCATAAAGACTTGTGACTTCTGATATGTTTACCTGGTTATATGGGAACTTTGCAGCAAGAACTCCACTATGATGAAGGAAAATTTTGACAGAGACCTTTTGCTCCTGTGGCTTAAAGCCCGCATCTTTTGGCACAGAGACTAGCCTCACCATTAATACAGTAAACGTGAACAAAGATCATCTCATTAAAACAGACGAATGCTACTGGAAAAATCAACTGACCAGTGTTTGGTTTAGGGGCGAGAGTTGAAGGTAAGATTCTGGCTCCTTGAGACGAAGCATGAACCTGACAATAAGAACACACACAGACATATAAGGGCTAATTAGAAGCAAAATTGTCTATTACAAATACTCGAAGCCATCAGAAATCGCCCGCAAGAAAACCTAATTAGGTCAAAACCCAGAGGGATAGGGAAAGAGATGGAAATTGCGCAAGTGTAAAACCTCGTTGGGAATTGGCAAGGAAGAAGAAGAAGAGGAATTGCGTTGCTGGTTGATTCTCTGAAGAGCTTCTTTTTCAATAGCATCCATCTCTTCGACAGTCAAATCATCCCAGTCATCCATTTTGATCTTCGCTCTCCACTTCTTCTCCTTCTTCAATGGCGGAATCTCTCTTCTCAAATCTTTCCCTTTTCAAAGTTTTTACATGCCAAACGTCACCGTTTCAGAGCTTTTTAGATGATGACAAGGGCCAGGCCCGGTTATAGAGGTGTGCAACTGGAGCACTAGAACAAGGTCCATTTTAAATTTGACATTTTTCTTTAGTATTTAAGGCCCAATTTTTATAAAAAAAAACTTTTTAGAAAATACCCAAATTTTATGAATGATATTATATACACCACTTTTTTGTTTCTAAAATTATTGAGCACCGGTCAATATTTTAATCGAGCCGGGCCTGACAAGGGCAACAGTTACGACAACTCCGGTTCCAATAATTCGGTTTATGGATCCACTAACCGGATGAAAACGGATACGGTTTCGGTTCTTTCTGAAGAAATAATTGTGGTTTAAATTGATCGGTTTGATTTTCAAATTGATTTTGGCTTTAACCGGATTGAGCATCCTAATTAGAAAAAGAGACTTACTAAAGTTCGCCGGAGTTGCTCAGAGACGACGATCGCGACGAACTCGATGATTGAGACAGAAATCGAAGATGATGATAGAGTGTTGAAAGCGCGACATGGAGATTCGGAGCTTCAATTTCGTCTATTTGGGACTTCTCTCTCTCGTCTTCTTCATCCCCCAATGGTAAAAACCGCTAAATTAAACAAAATTGACGAATTGGTTCTTCTTCTTCACTCAGTAGATAATCGCAGACTATTGTATCCATTTTTTTTCTTTTGCTCGCTGAGATTTTGTTTTCATTCTTGCGTTACTCGTTAGCCCTAATCCCCTAAGTAGGGATCAAAGTTGCATCTTTTTAAACTCTGTTTCTATAATTTCTTGCCATTTTTCTTGAAGCAATGCAAAAACTCCGTCTTAAGTCTGTAATCAGAAGAGACTGTGATGTCCCTTAGACATGAAACTCACCAAACTGCTTATTAGACTCAGTTAGACAGATATCTCTATTTTATCATGCTCAATATGCTTATTGCCTGTTTCTTATTTATCACAAAAGGCACAGGACTTGTGGTGGTGGCCCTGCATATGCTACACCCGACAAGCATTAGAGCTCCTACCATTTCTTGTGTCTGCAATTAGAAGCTGTCCTAACAAATCTGATGGAAGCACATGATACTAAAGTCATCATCTTTCTTACAGGTCAAACGATTCCCAGAAGAAGAATGCTGATCTTGCCAATTATCATTGCCAGTTTGGACTATTGAAAAATGGTACATTCTTGATCAAGGACAGACAAAGTTGGTCTCCTGTTTAAGACAGAAGATGAGATTCTGTTGCAAAAACAAGGTAACATTCACAAATCCTAGACATTTTGGTATCACTATCTTTGCCTCTTTAAGCTTATTTATCAATTTTCAGAAGATGAATGATACATACAAGTAAAACAAAAAAGCCTGAAAAAATCTACAACTTTGCGATCATTCTGAGCATGTTTGCTGCATCTTTGGCGTTATCAGGGATAGGAAGATTACAGATAAGTGTAACCCTAGAGGAAGATATTAAGATTTTGTTAGCTTTATCTTTCTCTGTTGTTTTCCATAACTTGACTTCCCAAACCTGAATAGTCTTCCCTGTGCTTACAGGAGTTGCTTCGGCGAAGACAAGGTCTCCGAGATCAGCACTCTTCAAATGGTTGATTGAGAGTTGGATTCCAGCGACCCTTTTGAAACCAGAAGCCATGTGAGCTCCCGTACTTGCTAAAGACTCAGCGATCAAAGCAGATACACCACCATGTAACACCTTGAAAGGCTTTTGAGAGGAAATTGAAAAACATTCTCAGAATTTGGAGATAAAAGGGTCAATTAGAAGAAAAAAGAAGAGATGGAGAAGAAGAAGAAGAAACCTGGCAACAGGTTGGAGAAACGGGAAGACGACCTGTTACACGTGTTGGAGATAATTCATCGAACTCGAAACCTAACATGTGAAGAGGAGGGTCTATAGCTTTGGTCTTGGACGATGCAGAATCCATTTGTGTGCTCTGTTCTGTTTCAGAGGTAGGTAGGATGGGTGTGTTAGAGATGATAAAAGAGATTGAGAAATGGATTGAATTGGTGGTTGTTGGGATTAACGTCAGTGGAAATTTCGATGAAATGGGTTTTTGCGTAAGTGCGTTAAAGACGTTTACTTGACTCAGACCTTAATTGCCCAAAAGCTTCATAATTGGTGTTGGTGTGAAGTCTCTTTCGGACCAAAGTCATCGTATTGGTTGAGTTTTTGATAAGACGCTCGTTGCCGTATTATTAGACACGTGGGAGACGTTATTGTCAGTTTAGTTTTAATAGGCTGAAAGTGGAAGTTGAGCTCCTCTAATGGGCTACCGTAAATTTAGGCCCATAAATTATGTAGAGCTATTTTTGGTGAACGGTTAATAAAGTAATGAGACTAACAACAACAAACTACCAACAGCGAGAGGGGAAAAATAAAAAGAGATGAATAATGCCTACAGTTGAGATGTGAAAAACAAAAATTAACTAAAATGATATTCTTCGTTTCAGAGATGGAACAATAATAAAGTACATGTATACACGATCGAGTTGATCATTCGATCGTGTATACACTTTAGGTATCGAATGATCAAGTGATAGTACTCGGATTTATCGTAGACTTTAATCTATATATATATCAAGGCACCAAGTTGGGCAATTAGTTGGCTATTTGAACAACAAAGAGGATATTTAGAATATTGGATTAGGCAATAGAGTATCAAAATAAGTGAAAAAAGTATTAAGAAGCTAAGCACAAGATATCAAAAATGGGCGAAACAAAACATTATTAAAGTTATCCGAATGTAATATCTAAATGGATAATTCTGATTTAGATGTATTCATTTCTATATCTTACATGTTCCTATACCGATGAGACTAAATAAAACATTCTCAAGTAGGTATTTTTATTAGAATAAATATGAGATAGCAAATACGGGACATATATTGACTGGTGGAGGTTTTTCGTCCCAAAATCCGTAAAGAAAGTTGAAATTTAGAAGAAAACAAAAAAAAATAACGTAAAAACGATAATTATTTTCTTTGTTAATAGATGGAATATTTATAAACTAAAAAATTAGGGAATGGGAAATAGATTTCAAGAAGAGAAAAGGAATATGATTCGATCAAATCAAAGATGGTTTATTTCTACAATCATAATTGAATTCTTAGTGTATCTCTACACCCTCGTTGTTAGATTAATAAAAAGCAAGAGCATCGAATCTCAGTACCCTTTGGCTAAGCTATTTATATATATATATATATATATATATACGAAACTATACACATTTAGTTCGATACCTATTATAAAATTGTCTTAAGAATACACACACATTTACAATAAATGAAAGAGTCAAGTCACAACGTAATTTACATGGTGTATAATATTTCATGGCCGAACTTGGGTCCAAAAAACTAAGCTAAGTTTTTTGGATCTTAATTAAAAGTATTAATCTACATATACATTTTTATAGTACTTTTTTGCTTTAATTTTTTTGGATCCGGGTTTGATCCGGGTTTTAATCTATTCGGATCTTGGATTAGCAATTTAAGGGATGTTGTCTTAATTTCAAACTAATAAATGAAGTCATGTTGTCTTAATATCTTTCATATTAATGACCCTAATAAATAGCCGATTTTAATGGAAAATCGTTTTCATATTTATGCTCAAAATAAATGTCCAGATTTTAACAATATATACATATATTATGAAATTATAAAGAAAAAAACGTATTTATTTTTTTAACAGTATATATATATATATATATATATATTATGTTAATAAATTTGTTTAATATTCTAATAATAAGCTATGTCATTTTTCTTTTACAATAACAGATTAAATATAGGAAATTGCCCATTTAAATTGCAATAAATTTAAAATCAAAATAACAATCTACATATACATTTTTACAGGTTTTTTTTGCATTAATTCATTTGGATCCGGGTTTTACCTGGGTTTAACTCTATCCGGATCTTGGATAAAAAATTTTAGGAAGTTTGTAATAATTTTAATCCCTTATTTGGCCAATCATAAATCGCAGAATAAATTTTGTTAATATTACCTAAACTAATAGCCACATTAATCATACCGTAATAAATTTTATCTCTAATTGATTTCGAATATTTCCACAATCTAAACTAATTACTATCACATACCTTATCTCATCTATTGTTCCTAAAATCTTGCGTAAATCTCGATTTTAAAGAAACCAATTACTCTATATATCATTACTTTAAAAACGTTTAATGCTCAAATCTTTAGTTAAGATTTTGGAAAGAATAATCATTTGAAAATCAATTTCGAATCAGTTTAGCAAAAAATTAATTTTTATTCTTTGACATAAATATAGATTACTTAAAATAGATCGTAACAATAAATATATAAATGTAATGAATATACAATAGAAAGATACTCTCATAAATATCTTTACGATTTGAGTATTAATAATTCTTCGACAAGTTTACAAAAAGAATTAACTATAAAATTTTCTTAAAACGTAAATAATTAAAAACATTTAAAGCAAGATAAACAGAATATTCCTCTTGAAAACCCTAAACCAGCACGGTCTACTTCACTATATATATAAGATCATGCTATTCCACTAATCAAAATATTCATTCCGCCAAACCTCTAATTTCGTTTTTAGTTCATATTTCTTTATATTGTTATTGTTTATAATTTTATGAAGCTTTGTCGTTTCTAACATATTATTATTTGTCTATTTATGCATGTATGTATGAGAGACGATCATGAGGATGTATCACTACCATTGACTTGATCGAAATTTGTTTCAGTTTCATCGAAATTTTGGAAAACTATGGAGATCATCAACTTCATCTCTTATAAACTATTAAAGAAGGTATGCAATAAACGGTTAGTTAGTCCTTCTTCTAATCATCATGTATACTATTTTTGTTTTTAGTGTTCAGTATTTTTTTTTTTACATTTTCATGTTTAATTTCTTCATGATGTTTGTTAATGATTTTATTTTGTAGGCTAACAAGTTCACTCTTTTAATTCATTTTCTTTAAGGTAGGAAGAAAAATAAATTTTCAATAAAATAAAATTCTAATTCTTAACTTTAATTATTCTAATGTTATTGGTTTTCATTGTTTTTATGATATAAGCCTTTACAAAACTCTGGATACGGATTTTGGTTGGTAAGTATAATTTTTCTAATCTCAAAATATTTTCTAACAGTTACGGGGTTTTCTATGGCTAACAATGACATCATATAATATTTTTTTTTTTATTTAATGTATTTTATATTTAGTGATTCCTTATACTTCTTTTCTATGTATGTTTTAGTTTTAACTAATTTTATATATATATATATATATATATATATATATATAAGTTCTTGATTTAATTTGCTTATTTTTTCTTGAAGGAAAATAGAAGTTTATAGCAATCCTCTTTTGATTTGATCTTATTTTTTAAGCGTGAAAGTATTATTGAAGAAAGAGTAATGTGGTGTACTACTTAAGCAAGGATCACCAATAAGAATGTTTTACCAAACAAAATATATA
>NW_003302555.1:24521076-24660315 GCF_000004255.2 Arabidopsis lyrata subsp. lyrata
AATCGAGTAATGGAAAGATATTCCAAGATTTTTCAGAGTCGCATTAATTATGACGAGATCCCTTAATTATCGCATTTAATTCAGATTATTGAATATGAGTATACGAACTTAAAATAGAAAATAATCTTTTTGAAATCCCTCAATATTTGGAAACCTATTATAATTAATATCGATTTATCAGTAACAAATAATTATTTCTTAATTCAAAAATTTGTGTAGAAAAAATGACGCACACATGAGACCATTACAATATCATCAACAATAGAAATTCTTCAAGAATATTGTTTCATGCGGGTTGATTTTTTTTTTAATAAACAATAGGTTATATCAATAGATAATCTTTTTAAAAAAAAAATTAATTTTTAAAAAGAAACATAGCCCTTGAGTTTACTACTATTTACGTTGTCATCCCATTGGCATTTATTATTTAGATTTTCAAAATTAAATCAAAGATATTAACCTAAACAATCATTGCCAAAAGATCTCTACAAAATATATTTATTAGCCATAACTATCCTTGCTACAATTACATCCATACTGCATTGTTATAATATTTATTTACTCAAAAATATCATTATTGACATATATAAAATTATTTATATTATTTAAAAATATTATAATAAAATGCAAACAACAAAAGAAATTAAATTTAAATCCGCCATACATCGTTACTTAATGAACTGTATGTTTTCATTTCTATATTTTAAAAATTGAAACCTAAAACATACTAATCGTACACTCACACTGAATAATATATAGATATATATGTACAATTTTTTAAAAAAATATAGGTTATATCTGTAGACAGGGGCGGACCCACGTTGGGGAAGAGGGGTGCAGTTGCACCGGTTAAAATATAAAATGTTTTGATTATATATAGCATTTATTGATCTAAAGTGGTCTAGTGGTAAAGACCTCATCCCTTAAATATGAGGTGGATGGTTCAATTCTTCTTTACAACATATTTTGCACCGTATAAATATTTTGGCTGGGTCCGCCCCTGTCTGTAGATAAACTTCAAAAGATTTAAATTTCGACTTTTAAAAATAAAATATAGCCCCGCGGTGTACCGCGGGTCAATTTCTAGTATAATGTATAAGAACTTAGTGTTTTATCAAGGAGCTAATCCATTTTTATTCATATATGCATACATATAGAATCGAGTTTACATGTATCCCTACTATAAGTGTATAAGAGCATCCACAGTGGGAGGTTTTTATCAAATCTCTCACCAATACTAAAAGAAAAAATAATAAAAAGAAGGAGAAAGAGAAGAGAATCGATTCTCATTTGAGAACCATTGAGAACTTCTTTAGAGACTTCTTTCCTACATGTCAAAATCACATTGGTTTTATCTTTTTATTTTTAATTTTTAATTTTAAATAATACTTAAATATTATTAAAAGTATTATAACAATATATTTGAAAGACTCATATAATCTCTACCACTGTGGATGCTCTAAAGGTGATGGTTTCCTCCCGATAAAAAAGAAGACTTTTCCTGACCTCTCTAACTCTAAACATTCCCATACATTTTCTCTAGACATCGCACTATTATTTTACATCTCTATTGGTTTCTATAAACCCAATTTTCTGATTCATCAACCAATACACTAGTGTAATGACATTTATTCTCTTGTATTAATTAATTATTAGGATATCTTAAACATACTACTATATAAATCTATATCTAAGAGTATGTTCAAATCACAATATCATCTCTCTCTCTCTCTCTCTCTCTCTCTCTCTCTCTCTCTCTCTCTCTCTCTCTCTCTCTCTACAAAGTATACATGAAAATGGGAGGTGACAAGAGGAGGAGGAAATCGTCATCATCTTTTTCTGTAATCAAATCGTTGTTTTCGCGTTGTTCGAATGAAAAAGACAATTGGAACGAAGAGAGAGTCATCAATGTTAGACCAAGAATCATGACCACGGACGATGATGGATGTTCTTGGATTGCTGAGCCTTGTATTGATAGGAGAGCCACGGCTTTTATTGCTAAGTTTCACGAAACTCCAATACAAGATCCTGAATAGAAGATTATTGCTCCTTAAGATGTAAATGTAATATATATGTCTTAATGATTAGTACTCTTTTTCTTAGGTTTTAGTGTTTTGTCAACACCCTTTTCTTTTAAGTCTTGTGTATCCATCTTGTTTAGTATATATACAACTAAAAGAAACCATGCATACTCGTGTGTATTTTATATTTATCTCATTGTAACGATACAGATTCGGAATCTTCATGGTCTTGGGGAGAAATGAACTTTAGTTTGGAGTATAACTAAGTTGCACAATATAATAAATGGTCATAAGGAATTTCTCGAACAAATATGTGGTATTTTTTGAATACACTTTGACGTTTAGCTGGATTAGATTATCCTTTAACAACATGAGATTAATTAATGACGATTTTTCTTTACCCGCGCGCGCTCGTGAGAATCCTCTCTATTATTCGAAAATGGAACTTATGGAAGGTTTGATAGAGTTTACCTTTCTCAGGTGTAACAACCCGTAACATGATAGAAATTAAGTTAAATGAAGTTCGATATATATGAAAATTTCACACTGATAATTTATAAGTTAAATATTATGTGGGGTGTTTTTAAGCCTTAATTATGGTATTTGGATTATATTGAATTTACAAAATTAATCCGGTTAACTTTTGAGTTACGGATCCGCGAATGTTTTATGCACTAAGTAGTGTTAGAGATCCAAATAAAACGTCATTACTTATCCGGGTTACTCTGATTTTTTTTTTAAGACTGGACCGAAACATCTCTAGCACGGTTAAAATGATCAAAATTTAAAATGGGAAGTTGTAGTAAATGATTAGCTTAAACTAATTTGTAGGTGACGTTGCATTGCCTTATTATTTAAGCTATTTTACAAATTTCAAGTGATTTTTCCGGACATTAGTGGCGAATTTTGGGGGAAACAATTGTATGGCTAAAATATTGACCCACGTAATTATTAAGACCCATGGGCCGTTAAAAAACTAACCCATTATCTATATATGATGTGGCATAAAGCCCAATAATTTGGAAGTCATTTTGCAAAATAGCTTTTTTAATATAAAAATTTATTCTTAACTCGATCTTTCTTTTTTTTTGAATAACTTAATTCTTTTGGGCTCTTGTCTTCGGAGATATCACTATTTTCCGCCGATTTATTTTATCGGAGATATTAATTCTTTCCGCCGATTATTGTATCCTTCGAAAGTTTAATGTTATTATTCAGACGGAAAAAAAAAAAACTCGATCTTTCATCATGTAAGAAATTGATAAAAAAAAATTAGTATTTCATAACATATGCTCGGAATTTTTTTTAAATTTTAATAACTATCTATAGTTAATCTGATTAAATAATGATAAAATAACAGAGGTGGGACGATAGCCGAGGGATTAGTCAGTCATACACCTAACTTTTGGACCGACCAAAACCTTCACTTCGTCCTAGAAGACTCAACAAACCAACAAACAAACAAATACCAGTCTTGTTTGTTTCATCTTTTTTTTTTAAACTACTTGATTACTAGTATATATATTTTTTTTACATCTTTGGATCGACAAGGCCCGATCCATAGCCAATCCCTACTACGCGGGGTAACGCGACTTACTGGAGTCGAACTCTGGTAGGGAAGACAGAGTCAAATGAACTTAACCATTTGACTAAAGGCACATCCCCACTTGATTACTAGTATATTATACATTTATATTATAAAAATTTCTTTGACAAAAAAAAATATATTATAAAATTTTAAAATATACTAATATTAAAAAGGGCTATATTAATTGATATGCATAGAGGACTGAAAAATTAAAAATCTATACATGTATATTTTTTTATTAGTTCTCTTTCCTTTGACCCAATTAATACCAAAACTACCCTCAGTTATTTGTAAGCGCTAACAAAAATAATAACAGGATAAACAGTGTAGTTCTAACAGTAAAAATAACATTATTATTGTCATCGGAAACACTGTTCATCATCGAAACGAATAAGAAAACAATGATTTTTGTGGTTATCTATTTTATTAACAATGTAAGTCAAATTGTATCGTGATAACTAAAAAGTAAAAACATTGTTCAACCAACATCGAAAACATTATTCATCAGGAGAGGCAATAAAAAGATAGTAATTTTAATAATTATTTATTTAATTATTAATATAATTCATATTGTATCACGGTAACTTTAAAAGTTATATGGTTAACTTATATTTATCGTACTAAAATATTTATCATATGATTGTTATCAACTAACTTATATAATAACATGTTTATTTATTTTAATAATTTATTTATTACCGCTAACTTATACATTAACATATTTATTTATCATGATAATTTGTTTATCAGAGTTAACTTATGTGTTATCGTGGACGTTAAAAAAAAAAAATCTTCTTCTCTTCTCAAGTATCCTCCTCCGTCATCATGTCTCCCAAAATTTGTTTCTTCTTCTTCCATTGTCACCTACAACTCCATCCCAAAATTCTTCTTTTCCCACCTCTTTCTCTTCGTCCTTTCCATAATTTTCATCCCCAAATTCTTCAAATTAAAAGTTTAATCAATTCTAAACTTGTGTAAGTACTCTCTATCCTTTTCTTATCTTTGTATCTCTTTTCAAGCTTTCTATTTTTGTAATTTATTTAGTGATGATTGTGTGTTGCATATAAAAACGATAAAGTTGATGAGCCAAATGAAGAGTTAGATTTAGTTTGTGAAGAAATAGAGGTGACAACAAAGAAAGAGGAGGGTTTGGAAGAGAGATGGTGATTGGAAATAACAACGAAAAATATCTGGAAATAATGTTGAAGATCCATAAAACATGAAAGAGAAAGACAAATAATTAGATGTAGAAGAAAAGGGTAAAACTGTCAAAACATCAATCTCTCTCTTATTCACTTAATTAAAAAAAAGCATGCATACATACTTAATTATTTGGTTGTGTGAGCATAGATAGTCATAATACTCTATTAAAAAAGTAACAATATCTCACCATATCAACAATATCTTATGTTTGGTAACGAGTAAAATTACGACCAAGATTTAAATCATATTTCATATGTTTTATAATATTAGATGGTTTTGTTAGAAGAACAGAATTTAATAAACTAATTTTTTTTTGTATTTTACATCAAAAACTTCTTTTTTTTTGTTCAACAATAAAAACATAAAATGTGTTTTTAATATTTAAAAATTATCGAAAAATATCAAAAACATCAAAAACATCAAAAACATAATTAATATTTAATTTTTGCATATAAATTTTATTTTTCTTAAACATTTTATATAGCGAAACAAAATTGTTTAAAACATCTTAGTATGAAATAGAGGGAATAGTAGTTTATTTTAGTAATCGTGTTGATTTGCTGTGTTATTAATTTATTAGCACCCGGTTCAAATCTGTACATTTATGTTGATGAAAAGAAACTAAATAGTAAAAAACTGAACGAAAACGTGATTGTTATTAATGTCACATTGGTTAGACACAATGAATTAATAGTAACCATCCTAATCATAAGGATTCAAATTCCTTACATTGCAGGCAATATGTTTTGATGAATTTATTTAACTTATTTATATATGACTTCTGCAAGAGATAACCAATAACAAAATATATAAACATAAAGCATTAACTACTTGTAAGTTGCAAGCAAATAATTAAATTCACCGTGTCTCGAGGTCGAGGGTACCTCCAAATGTGTGATCAAAAAACTACGAACCTAATCATATTCAACATATATATATATAAGAGAATATACAACTCTATAATATAGTGAAAACCAACTGAAATAATAAATTCTTTGACTCAAAATTAGTCCGTTGGCTCTGTCATGTGGAATAATATAAAGTTTTTGATAAAGGGTTATGTTGAGTTATTAACTAATTGAGATTAGGAGTTTTGATCCTTTAAAATTTTTGGCTCATTAAATTAAACAAAAGAGAAATTGGGGATCTATAACGGTACTGTATTATGATCCGGATGGTTGATAATACTTTTTGGTTACAGCTGAATAAACGCTAATGCATGTGTATAATACGATTTAATTTTTGTTGCATCCAATTTAACTCCTAATATAGATAAAAATCTATCTACTAATAGTAACGTTATTATGGTCACAAACCAACTAATTAATAACAGGCATGAGTTTATGTTATAAAGAGAAGAAAATGCATGCACTGTCACGATTCCTTTGATCATGCACAATATGCTTTTCGTCTTGTTATACTTTTAAGTTTTTAATATTGAAAATTTGAACTCATATTAAATTACGCTAATGTTAATTAGCACTCTTTGGATCCCTTCTACTTAAATTTTACATAAACGTACGTACGTTTCTCATAAACGTGCCTCACACATACAAACAGGAATCTTGTTAATTTGTTTTGGTGTAGTTTTATAAAAATATTATTTTCTCCATTTCAAATTAGATATCGTTTTTTTTTCATATATTAAAATCTCTTAAAACAATCATCACGTTACACTAGTGAGAAGAAAACGAGGTCATTTAATTTTTTTGATTTATC
Organism: Arabidopsis lyrata subsp. lyrata; assembly: GCF_000004255.2. Classification (NCBI taxonomy): domain Eukaryota; kingdom Viridiplantae; phylum Streptophyta; class Magnoliopsida; order Brassicales; family Brassicaceae; genus Arabidopsis; species Arabidopsis lyrata. The sequence continues at coordinate 24,527,608 of NW_003302555.1, forward strand.
CCTAATTAATATATTATTTTATTTGATATTATCAATCTATACTAGTATTTTTGCAATACTTTGGTTACGGGTGGGTAAAAATATTTCTGGGTTAATAGGATATCCGACCCGTTTTTTAAATTCCTTCACAAAAAAATACTTGGATCGGGTTAAATAAAACTCAACTTATACACTGGATATTCTATATTTAATAATTTAGATATTTAGAAGATTTGATTAAGATTTAGATTTATGATTCTCCTATCATCTTTGTTTGATTTGTTTTTAACTGTTTTGAATCATCATATAATACATAAGTAAAAAAAAAAATCAATTTTTTTTCTGCATATACTGTGATTCTAAATTTTAAAACGGACATAGATTATCCAATTGACGAAAATGTGTGTTCAACGTTCTACATCGATTAAAATATTTAGACAATGATTCAGAATCATATCATAAATAAGATCAACACTAATAAAATAAATGAGTTTTTTGGCGGGACGGGTTTGGCGGAACGGGTTTTTGAATCAACAATAATAAAAAGATTAAAATATCATTAATTCGCCGCTTCAATACGGATTAAATCCTTAATTTTTTTTTAATACCACCAATATTAGACATATTAAATCAGTCACATTTAGTAAAGATTGTATAAAACCAAAAATTGTCCCGTGGTAAATAATTTAAATATTTAGAAGATTTGATTAAGATTTAGATTTATGATTCTCCTATCATCTTTGTTTGATTTGTTTTTAACTGTTTTGAATAATCATATAATACATAAGTAAAAAAAAAAATCAAATTTTTTTCTGCATATACTGTGATTCTAAATTTTAAAACGGACATAGATTATCCAATTGACGAAAATGTGTGTTCAACGTTCTACATCGATTAAAATATTTAGACAATGATTCAGAATCATATCATAAATAAGATCAACACTAATAAAATAAATGAGTTTTTTGGCGGGACGGGTTTGGCGGAACGGGTTTTTGAATCAACAATAATAAAAAGATTAAAATATCATTAATCCGCCGCTTCAATACGGATTAAATCCTTAACTTTTTTTAATACCACCAATATTAGACATATTAAATCAGTCACATTTAGTAAAGATTGTATAAAACCAAAAATTGTCCTGTGGTATAATGTTACTTAATGACAATTGTAAACTGTAAAATATAAATATCTTAAAAAATTATAAAATTTGCAAACTTTTATATATAATAAATAATGAGAAATTGTTAAAAATACCCCTTTTGGTGTGCCTCTTTTCAAAAATGCTCTTTTTAAATGTTCATTTTCAAAAATGCCCCTTTTCAAATCTGAAATTTTTATAAAGTTTTATTAGGTTTGTAAGGTACTTATAGATTGTAACTACTACTTAAAGACTCGATCCAAGTATTTATAAGGTTTTATAAGGTGTTTTTAAAGGTTTTACAAGTTATTTTAAATGATTTTTAAGGTTTTTCAAAGGTTTTACAAGATATTTTAAAGGTATTTAAAATGCATTTATAAGGTATTTATAAAGTATTTATAAGATTTTAGATACATAGAAATGTAGTTTGTGTATGTTTTAATAATATTACATACATATTTGGGTAAGTCTTATATTTTTAAGAGCATTTTTTATAAGGTTTTTAAAAAGAGGTATTTTTTAAAAGTGGCATTGAAAAAGTGGCATTTTTGCAAAAGCTCCATAAATAATCGTTAAATTTTAAAAATTACTACTTTTAGAAAACAAATCACGGGACGGGTTAAGAAGTTACAGGACGGGTTATATTTCGGAACTAAGTTATATGGTGGACGAGTTTGAATTAATATTTATAAAATTTTAAAAATATCGTTAACATGCCGCTTTAATACAGATTAAATCTTCAGTTTATTAAAATATAAATGTCTTAGAGAATGATATGATTTGTACGCTTTTATATATAATAAATAATCATTAAATTTTAAAATAAAAATAAATCACGGGACGGGTTAAGAAATTACGGAACGAGTTATATTTTGGAATGAGTTTATATGCGGACAAATTTGAATCAATATTTATAAATATCATTAACATGCCGCTTTAATACGGGTTAAACCCTCAGTTTATTAACAATTGTCTCGTAGACTCGTGGTATACCGTTACTTAATAACAATTGTAAACTATAATATAAATAAATATTTTATAAAGAGATACAATTTACAAAATATTCTTATATTAACTTTAAAAATATCATCCCGCGGTGTACTGCGGGTTAAAATCTAGTTAATAAGTTAAAAAAATATCGATAAAATTAGAAAATTTATCAAAATTTTGCATTAAAAATATAAATGATAATTAGTTTAATACAAAATTTAATTATTTTTTTCATCTGGATAAAATATATTAGATATGTTAAGTATTCATTACATCACAATCTTGAAGAAATTCAAGATAAAACTAGCTTAGAGAAACGAAGTAACTTCTCTAAACACCAAAAAATTTAGTTTTTATATCGATAGTTAATTTGAAACAGATAGAGTGTAACATATATACATTCTGTTGTGTGAATACGATTAAAATAACAGGAATAACCAAAAGTCAATTTTTAAATCACGCAGAACTAAGCTGCAAAAGTCAAAAGACGATTCCAAAATCAAAAGGTTTTACTACAAAACATGTCTAGTTATGTATTTTACATGTAATTAAATCCTTTTTGTATATGTAATTGTAAAAAGAAAAATACCAATATAACATTTTTCTTCAAATCACATCTTCAATATGATAATACACCTAATATCCCAATAGTATTTATCAAAAAAAAAAAAAAAGAATAGACTACATATTATGTTCAAAATTATTCTCTACTCAGTTGAAACATTTAGGGTCTAAATGGTAACCGAGGAATCTGGCTGAATTCAGCTGAATTGCTGAATTTGGCTGAATTTTTAGTGATTTTCAGCTGAATCTGGCTGAATTTTTACATTTCTAAATGGTAACTGCTGAATCTAGCTGAATTATTTTGTGATTTTTGGTACCATCTGTCAAAATAATTAAGATTTTAACTGAAAAAATATCATCAAATAATTATGAATATTAATAGAGTACCAAAGAAGATATCTAAATAAAATAAATAAAATCATCAAATGGTCTAATTAATTGTTATACTAATAAATAAATACTAAATTATCTAAACTTATTACAAATATAAATAATTTTTGAACTATTAAAAATAGGGGCTTTTGCAAAAATGCCACTTTTCAATGTCATTTTTCAAAAATACCCCTTTTTTAAACCTTATAAAAAATGCTCTTAAAAATATAAGATTTACCCAAATATGTATGTAATATTATTAAAACATACACAAACTACAGGTCTATGTATCTAAAATCTTATAAATACTTTATAAATACCTTATAAATGCATTTTAAATACCTTTAAAAACCTTTAAAATATCTGGTAAAACCTTTGAAAAACCTTAAAAATCCTTTAAAATAACTTGTAAAACCTTTTAAAACACCTTATAAATCCTTATAAATACTTGGATCGAGTCTCCAAGTAGTGATTACAATCCATAAGCCCTGATTGGATCGAGTCTTCAAGTAGTAGTTACAATCCATAAGTACCTTATAGGCATTTTGAAAAGGGACATTTAATTCAGATTTAAAAAGGGGCATTTTTGAAAATGGACATCTAAAAGGAACATTTTTGAAAAGGGGCACAACAAAAATGGTATTTTTAACAATTTCCCTTAAAAATATGTAAATAATTAATGAAAGAAGCTTTGTCAAAGCATTATTGGAAGATTAATTTAAAAAATTAACATGATAATATAATAAGATTATATAATTGTGTTTTTTTTAATTGTTATCTAGTAGTTTAATCAATAATATGACCTGGAAAATTAAGAAAATTATTAAAAAAAATCTATTTTAAATAATATTTTAGCATAGGTGTGAGTTGTTTTTATGAAATTTTTAAAATTATTTTAAATTATCTAAAAATTAATAAAATTATCCAAAATCATCTATAGTTATCAGAACATGAATTCGCTTCTTGCCTATTTTATTAGTGGTTTTATGTATTTGAATTATTCATATATCGCATTTGTATAATCTGATCTATTTTAAAATATAAATTTGATGTGTAATTTTTGATAATCCAAAATATATCAATTCGATGTGTGTACACGTTATTATCCAAATTTTTACCAGAAATGACTGTATCTACATATCTGTTGGTATTAAAAAAAACTGTTGAATCTGGCTGAATTCAGCTGAATTTAGTTTTATGCAAATGGTGACTGCGGAATTGCTGAATCGGGCAGAATCCAGCTGAATGGTTTTTTGATATTACCATTTAGACTCTTAATATCGTTAAATACATTCAATTTTTTTTTTTTTAATATAAATTTAGCACTGTAAAAGATGTCTTGATTGGTGAACTAGTGGTATGACGAATCATATAAAAATAATGTTTAAATACAATAACTAAATCATTACATGAAAGAAAATTATTTTGTCAAACTAGTGAATAACTTTTCTTATGCGCGCGCTTCGTAAATTAATTATACCGTTCCACATGCTACGAATGAAAACTAGAATATGTTATCTTGACTTACATATGTCAAGATATAATCATGGAAAATCATTGATTGACAAAATAAAAGTTTAAATAAAAATTTGAAATCATAGAAAATCATTTTATTGGAGGAAAAAAGAGAGAAAAGGAGTAAATAAGGAGAGAAGGAAAAAGAGAAAGACATGTGGAGATCACATGGGATTCTCTGCGCATTACTCTGCTCACCTCAAACTTCTAATCCATTGGTTGTGTAAAATAATTCACGTTTACCTTTCTCTGGCTACAACATTTTTATCAACTAACAATTTGTCAATTTCCATCGTCTTACTATGTTTAGAATTTTATTTATAGCTTTTTGGTTGTTAACAGTTTTACTAAGTATTTTATACATTCTTTTGTTCTTAATTATTAGGACCATACTCTTGAAAATTTACTAGACGGTTACCTTTGTGAAGTAGGAGAGTGAGAGTACCGATTTTTAGCGAGTTTGGATAGGTAGCATGACCGTTGCCCGTTGGGAACAAATTTAACTTAATTTCTTGTTGAAATGAGATTCGGTTTAGCTCGGTTTTCGGGTATGTGTAGATTCTTAAGACAATATGGCCATATTGGTTCTCCGGAAGATAAATTAGAATTTGTCCGCTCAAATGTTTTATAACATTCAAATCGAAATAAAATAAAATGAAGAGTCGACAATTGGAAGGAAGTAGAAGTGATTGTGTTTTCGGCCGAAAGCAATCATGTTGATGTTTTGGTGAGTTTAGAAATGTGGTTCAAAAAATGGAAGTGATGTATTCGGAATGAGTTATAGATCTTCAAAAATGGATGCGTATAGGACATGTTGAATCTCAACCCGTATAGGCGTATACTATGAATAGTGGAACAAGAACTATAATAAATTAAGCAACTTAGATATCCGTAAACTTCACACATTGGCAATCTCCTAATTCCTAAGTCCTTCCTAACGGTAGATATCATATGTGGTTTTGATAATCATATGAAATCTTCATTACACATTTGACTATATTTGTACGTAGGTACATGTGTCGGCATTTGTGTGAAAGATTGAGCATATGAGAAAAAATATCTAGAAATAGCACAAAGATCGATGAAGAAAAAGGTGATTTGGGTAAAAAAAACAAAAATAGAAAGTGAGACCCCAGTAGAAAGGTAGATGTAAGTGTTTGGTGTTTGTCGTCAGTAATTAGAACCGGAAAGGCAAATTCTTGACTTTTTCGTATCATTGTCATGTGTCATGTGCTTATTCATATCATAACTACCAATGTGCTTCAAAAATATCTACCATGGAGATTTCAAAAATATCTTCAAGTTTATGGTCAGAAATCGTTTTTTGTTTAGTTTCTAGAAATTAGTTTGGAATGTGTAGAACTGTTTCTATATAAAACCATAAGAAGTTAGTCAAAGATCTGTCTATTTTAGTTTTATTGAGCTAGCCATTAGTACTAAAAGAACCAAATTTGACTTGATATAGTTTAGAGCTTTGGTTCTCTACTTTCTTAGGTGAGTTTTTTTTTTCTTGTAGATTCTTTAGGTTTAGAATGGGAAGCTATTGGAAAAATATGTATCATAACAAGAGTCAAATATAATCTACCGACTGAAATCTTCGTAACCGAGGATACCGACGAACACGAGAGACCCTCGAAACTCGTTGGAATGGACAAGAACGGAAAACTCAAGCCGATTATATCATGTTGTAGCCATTAGAACACTCTTATTAACACTATAGTACATTTTTCTAACTTATGACATTAACATGATAACATTTTTCAATAACCAAAGATCATGAAACAAAGCATAAACTAATTCATGGAATATATATTATAGCCACCATGTAAGATATACAATGACTAAAGTAAAGGGTGTAAATAGTTCAATAAATTCAACTCTGGCCAATACATCAATGACCATTGAATTTAAAACTACTAGTCTCCACATAAATTTACTACTACCTACTACGTAAAGTCGTAAATTTATCTCTACATTTATTATAACCGGTTGAACTATTTTGAAAATGTAAAAAGGAGAGAGAAATGGTAAAACTGTTGTAAGTGTGTGAACAAAAGAGATCACGTGGGAGGATAAGAAAACGAATTGATGGGTTCATGAGAATGCTCTTATCGCGGATCTTGCCTCTCTTGACCACTCTCTCTCTCCCTTTCTCCAATATTATTTACTTTTAAATTTCATTTTATAATTACAATTCCTTAAGAAAATATTAAGAAATTAGAAAGATCGTTTTTGTGTTCACATGTGGTGTATAAATACATAGAAGCCTCTTCAATCCAACTCCAAAAGAGAAGCATTTTCAAGAAGAATTCTTAAGTTCTAAACAAAACAAAAAAAAAAAGCATAAAAATGGCTTCATGGAAGAAAACAATTGCAACACCATTCAAGAAAGCGGCAACGTTCTTTAACAACCCGCAGCAATCACCGCACAACCGCCACGCAAACGCAAAGGCGAGAGAAGAACATGAGAGACGAACGGTGCAGGAGCTTCAAGGTGATGTCATGGCTTGTGGTTATGAAGATGTCCTCGTCATGTGGTCAATTCTTGACAAGTCAAACTCTTCAAACAATCTCTCTTCTTGATTAGAATGAGAAAGTGTCCTCTTTCACGTAATTACGTGAACAAAGGAATCCGAAATGTCTCTTTTCATTTTCTCTCTTTTTTTATGTGTATAGGTTGTATAAGCCCGCCATGTCTCTCATATTTCCCCTTATCTTTATGTGGTCGTGGCTTTTTTAAATTTAGAACTTTAGTGAATTTTTATCCGATGTCTAGTTTGGATTCGGATGTTAGTAATCCCTGTGATGATCTATCTAATTTCACGGTGAGATTTTTCATTTTGGAACAAATGAATGAAGTCTTTACATGTTGTTGGCCTTTAATTGCGGTTTCATTTGTATAGTTTTGTTTATTTAAGCGGTTTACGAAACCATAGAATAAATACTTAACTAATCACGTTGAAATTGTAACCATAATGGTTTAATAAGAAATAAATATAATTAGTGGTGTATAACAATGTAATAATTCGTTAAAAGATGCAGCTTATAAAACTTTCTATTATCTCAGTAACGGATTTTTAAGTCTCATGGGGGATAATGTTATCCACACTCTCTTATCCAATAGCCTTTCAGACGCTAGACTTGAGCTCATTGATTGCCAAATCTTTTGGAATTTTATAAGCAACCCCAAAGACAATTAATTTAAAGTTTTTAACTCAAGTGGACCAATTCTGTTTTACAGTTTTTAACTCAAGTGGACCAATTCTGTTTTTACGTTCGTTTTTTTTTCTTTTGGGGAAATGCATGAATGAGCCAAAACTAGATTAAAAAGGTGATTGCCGACAATTAAAAAAAAGAGAGGTGACTTTTCGATTTGTATGTGAAAATTTATCTCTATAATATATGTTATTTTTTAATGTAAAATTTTATGAAATTTGAGTGTTGGGTTGGTTTCATTGCTATCGGTTAGAGGAAATCAAACCAAGTTAAACAGATGTTTTGATTCAATACTATCATGTCTAATTGAGTCTACATGTTTGGTTATTTTGCCATTACATAATAACAGATCTTGAATAGTAGAACATGTGGGAGAAAAATCATAAACAACATATCAATAATCTTCATATGAGATTGGTATTCATAAAATATACATATATATGATTACAAAAATTCGAAAAAATAATTAAATAAAATTTTGATGACAGCCCTTAAACTTAGGAAAATCCCAATGATTGATCCCCAAAAAAAAAAGTACAGCCGTATAAGGCAGTGTGTGAGGTAATGTGATGAATGATAATAAGATGTGAAACTTTAATAAATTGAAAGTGGGACAACATGATTCCTATAACGTGCCTTGTCTTCTCCATCATCTTCATTAACATCCCTAACATGTTCAAACATCTGATCAGAGAGCTGGCCTCACTTCTGCAACCTAACATGGCCCCTTTAAAGGTCAAATCCATCTACAAACTTTTGGAAGTTCATGTACAAGCCTTAATAACAAACAGCTTTTCGATACAAGACACAAAACAACAACATAAGCGAGATATTTATAGCCAAACTATTGGTTTGATAAGGGAATCATTTATCTACTGTGTATCAAACTATACTTTAGAGTTTACATACCAAAAGCAAACATTTACTTTCTAGCAAAATAGTGAGAGTTACATGGATCTATATGTGAAGGTTGCTCTAATTAAGATCATTACGCCATAAAAAAAATATTTGAGTTCGTGCTATCAAGAAAATGTACAAAAACTTTTTTACATTTGAGTGACTTTCTTCGCGATTAAGACACATAATCATTCAACAAAATGATGGAATGGAAATTACGGAACCATCAAATGATACAAAATGAATTCATAAACATCGAACAAGGCTCCTAATTCTGCCGACCTTTTTGTTGGGCTTGAAAGTTATTTTAAACTGGCCCAATTTGCATGTAACCCCTTTTTCTTCTTTTTCTAATGAATTTTTTATAGACGACAGGGAAAAAAAATAATTATGTTTTCTACTTCAATCCCGTTAGGAACACTATGCAACGCGTTGAAATTCAAGGTTTTGGAGAATACCATGGAGTCTTTGACTATCATAGTAGAGTCCACGCCTTTGTAGATAATTGTAGCAGATTCTACTGCTTTGGAGACCATGTAGAGTATCTTAACGTTAACGACCCAAAGCTACTCAAGTCAAACATCTATAATTTTCCATATATGAGGACAATAGAATCAGAAAAAGGCCGACAAAAAAAAAAAATAGAATCAGAAAAAGAAGGGGGATGTGCCTTTAGTCAAGTGGTTAAGTCCATTTGACTCTGTGTTTTTTACCGGAGTTCGATTCCAGTAAGTCGCGTTACACCGCGTAGTAGAAATTGGCTATGGATCGGGCATTGTCGATCCAAAGATGTAAAAATAATAAAAAAAAAATCAGAAGAAGAAGAAGTGCATTTTTTACAAGTTTAACATAAATTTATCTTTTTTTGTTTTTTTTTTGTTTAGGATATTTCTGAATTCTGAGCATGAGTTTTTAAGGATAAATTACAGCCGTAACATAAACAAATCCCAAAAATTTTGTTGGACAAATCAGTTTTTTTCTAGTATTTATTTTGTAATTAAGTTGTATGCTAATAATAGATTTTACACACTAACATAGGGATTAAAATTTTCTTCAAAGAACAACAGTCAGTGAATTAAAAAAGTTAGGAAAGTTTAGGGTCCAAAAGAGAAATAAAGCAAATATATACACAGGAAAAAGGGGATAAGGCAAAAAGGATTTGCTTACACTTGAGCGAGAGCGAGAGCGAGAGAGTGAGATAAAATGGCGAGCGTGAGTGGGTGTGGTTCAGTGAGTCTGATAACTAACCGCAGTACGTTCCTGGGAAGCGGACTTCAACACCGTGCCGTTTTCCTGAAACCATGGTCGTCTTCTTCGCTTCAGTCTCGGTCCATGGTTGTTGAAGCCAAAACCAAAACCAGCAGCGAAGACCGAATCGCCCGCCATTCTCGTATCCGTAAGAAGGTGTACTGTTTCTTCTCGATTTTGATTTCATCTCTATCTTCTCTTGAGGATAGTGTTTAATTGTTACTTGGGACATGTTTTGGGGTAATTACTGTAGAATTGCGATGAAATTGGGTGTTTCATTAGACTTCGAATAGCCGAAGAGCACAATGTAACGATAGTTGAAGTCATGATGTTGCTTCTGCGTCGAATTCGTAACCAGTTCTAGTAAATTTGGGTTTTGAGTTACCGAAATCTGCGAAAATTGTGACATTTATTCTAAGTTGAGAGGAATTTGACAATGAAAATGGATTTGTGATTCATCAGTTTTCAGATTTCTTGATGTTGATGCTATTGTCTTGATGTGTCTTTATTTGTTACCATGGTTCTTGTTTTCTGTCTCATTACCGTTACTCCGACGCTCCCGTAGGTTAATGGTACGACAGAGAGGCCAAGGCTCTGTGTTTTCCGTTCAAACAAGCATCTTTATGTTCAAGTGATTGATGATACCAAGATGCACACCTTAGCTTCAGCTTCCACTAAGCAGAAACCTATCTCTGAAGAGTTTGACTACACCTCTGGACCAACCATTGTAAGTTCATCTTCAAATTAGAGAGATGAATCTCTATGGTAACCATTTAGCACGAGTCACTTGACACTCAGCTCGTTTTCTCGTTGGCCATTTACTGATATTCTTACGGTTTGGTATTGAGTAGGAGGTAGCAAAGAAAGTTGGGGAAGTGATAGCAAAATCTTGCTTGGAGAAAGGTATCACAAAGGTAGCTTTTGACCGTGGTGGTTACCCTTACCATGGGCGTATTGAGGCTCTTGCTGCTGCTGCGCGTGAACACGGTCTTCAGTTCTAACCGTCGTTTTCTTTCCTTCTTCCTTTATGAGGAACAGCTTATGAATGTAGAGAACCCATTTTCCCCAATTGAAATGTTGAAATTTTTCTATAATTTTGATATAAGCCTAAACCAAGGCCCTGAACAAACATGTATTCAAACATTTCACTAAAGTATCATAAGTTGCATAACAACAACTGAATCAAGCAAGGCAAGAGAAGAAAAAATTAATTAAATATAGCTTTTACGATTTTTGCATTTAATAATTTCTTAAAAATATATTTTTATTAAAATTATTATCTATCATTGATGTTTTAAAATTAATAAATTATAATTGAGTGAGAATTTTCTTATTTTTAACCAATGAAAAATAGAGAAACCTTGAACAAAATAAAGAAAAAAAAAAATCGAAAAACAATCTCCGACCAAAAATATTAAAATGGTAAAACCAAAAGGTCAAAGAAAGAAAGTGTAGCGCCAATCTAAAGATTTCCCGCGTCATCGGCAGGAAATGCTCACCGGACGGGAGAGCTTGCTCCGGTTGATTGGAAAACGCCGGCGATATCTCCCCAATCGCCAACTTCTTCTCTCCGCTCATACTCCGGTATAAATCTTTTTCCTCAAAGTTCCCCTTTTTTCCCCTAATTGTATCAAAGTAACATCCTTTATCACAAATTTCCCTAGAATTCGTTGAATCTCGAGGTCAACGACGATGGCAATCTTATCTCATTAGCCGGAGATGATGGTATTCTGTCGGATAATCCGACTCCTCTCGATGACCCGAGCAAATTCTCTGGTGGGTTTTAACTATTGTTTTAGTCTACATGCTCCATTAGGGATTTTGAAATTATTAACAAATTCCTCAACTTCCTCAGATGATTTGAGTCTATCCACAAGGAAGAAACGGAGATTAACTCAGACCACTCTTCTTCAGTCAAATTTCTGGTCAGTGCCAAAACAATTAGAAGATGGTTCTGAAACTTCTCAATTCAATTTGGTGCAAAGAAGTGACTCCATTTGCTGCAAGGTTGAAGATGGTTCATGTTCTCCAAATAGTGAGGAGGTTTTGAAAACTGTGACTTTAGATGAAGCCAATGGTGAGGCTATTGAAACCTTTATAGTTGGTAGGAAGTTCAGTGATGTTCAGGATTTAGAAATTGGGGGTAACATTTTCCTTTTGAGACATCCTGAGAATGTCAAGGATCGCAACGCTATAAAGGTTTTTGTTTTCGTTTCTTTTAACATTGTCTTCTTGAGTGTGAATTCTTGTCTCTTTATCTTGTTGGCTGCTGAAGACATTATATTTGCCATTTCACACTAGGTTGTGTCTGCAGACTCTGAAATGCTTGGGTATTTAACTAAAGATATTTCCCAGTGCTTGTCCCCGCTGATCGATGACTATGGCCTTACGTTTGAGGTTGGTGACTGATTTCTATGTCTTCTGGTTGTGCTTGCTCTGATATAAGCTGAACAGTTGAGATATACAACGTCAGGTGCAAATGATGTAGCTGTACATTCTTTGCAGGGAACAATAACATCTGTTCCAAAGAATTCTTCTGAAGCTGTTCCGATCAAAGTTGTTTGTCACAAGATGACATCTGATGGTTGGAAGGAATGTGAATTTTATGGAGATTTTAAACCTCTTTGGGAGAAAGTTCTTCAGGTTGTTGAGCATCAGATGCAATTTCCGCCTAAAACAACAAGATACCAGTTGAATTTCAACGTATTACTACAAGAGGTTCTAAGAAGCTGCTCTCACCTATTTACAGCCGAGGAAAGGGCATTCTTGGGTATTCGCCTATGATTATTGATTGCTTCAGATTTTGTTTGGTTTCCTTCTTGATGTTTTTGGATTGATGATCTAACTTTTCTATACTCTTGTTTCTTATTTTGGCTTGCAGAATCTTTCCCCACTCTTTCAGAGGATAGCCAGAGACTTTTCATCCGGCTTTACACACGAAAAGGTAGCTGTTCTATTACATTTCGTTTTTTGCATTACCCCTTGTAATTTTGTTTGTTTGCTCTCTATATGGTGTAAATTGTACTAGACAAACTGCTGTGAAGCTACGTTGAACAATTGAAAACAAGTATGCGGGCATCCTTAATGAATTTGGTGTCTCTTTCGAATGAACTTTCAGTGATCATTGACTGTTCTGATGGGCACTTGGGCAGTAGGTAGAATGATGTTAGGTTTTGTAGAAAGCTATATATGGTCTCCGGTGTAGTGTTTGGGCAACTGGAACTGGCTTCCTCGCTAATCTTTTCTTGTTTAGAGGTAGTTGCACTTCTGGTGGCCACGACTTTTGTCTGCTTCTTACAGATACGTTTGTTAGAAATTGTTATAAAACACTCTTGCTTGATTCACTGAAGCTGCAGTTCTTATGCACCTTATGATCTTTTGTGAAATGTTTGCATACCTGTTCATTCAGGACCTTGGTTTAGGCTATCAAATATTTCATACCCTGAGGTGTCTGATTCTCTTCAAGCCCTGAAGGATCTAACAGGTGAATGATATGCGCTTGAACACGTTCACACGCTGACACACACACACACTTCTAGTTGCTGAACTTTGCTGTGCATTGATAAAGCTAATATCTATATTATTTTCAGTCAGGAGATTTATGAGTTCAGTGAAGGACGCAAGTGAACTAGATCACCAAAAGATGAAGGAGATCACAGAGTTGCTTAACGTCACTGAACTCCGTGATATCTTATCTATTAACAAGGTTAGACCACACTTTCTTACAGATGTTTGCTCTGTTTATTGGAAGTGTTGGATGTCACAGTATGTCATTCTCTCATTGGTTTGCTTGCAATATGTTGGTGGTCCAGGTGTTCAGTTGCGGCTCAAGAAAGAGAGACCTTATTAATTCACTTTGTTCTTGTCACAACGATGGAACGAGGTCCGTTTGTTTTACTTTATAGTTAGATTTATAAAGCTTCTTTCCTTTCGTTGCAGTTTCTGTTTCGCTTTGAGGTTGATTTGTTTTGGTTAACTTTTAGAATAAATCTAGCAACAATAATTCTAGAAAGAACAGGACTATGTGCTAAGATATCCAGTACTGCAGAATCTCTCATATGGCGCGTTGAGGTGAAGTTTTGGTTTTTCTATGTACAGAAATGAGCCGATTTTATTTCGGGACGAGAGAAATAACTTTGGTTTTATGCTGCAGAGGCTTTTCTTTCTCAATGGGGAGCAAGATCTATCGTCTTTTGTTCTGCAGGATCTTGGTATTATTAAATACCCAACTTACAAATGCATTGACTCAGAGCAAATATTTTCGAATCGGACTAAGCTTTTAGCATATGAAGAGGTGTTTACTTGTCTATATTGAAAAAATGAACTGGGTTGATTTGTCTACAATATCTCAAAGCTTCAATTACAGGCCATTGAAGTGGCTCAGTTGATGGATGAGTCTCTTGACAATGAGCATTCTCGGACAGTGTTGAAATGCATCATGATTGCTGAAACCCGCATATCCAGTTCTTCTTTGGATTCTGCTCACGCTGCTGCATTTAATCGCTTTACAGCTTCATGGGTTTACTCAAAGGTGGTTCTCTTAGGAATTTCCTTTTTTGAGAACCACAAAAGGCATGTGAAAACAATCCATCTCGTCTTTTCTACTTATTCAGATTATCTTTGTCTTTTTGCCTGTTGTGATTTGTTTCTCTGGATTCAGGTACAACCAAGCAGTTTATCTACTGAGGCGATTGCTCAGCTGTTTTAATTGTGATGGGAGACGAGGATACTGGACAGTCAGGTTATCAATGGATTTGGAGCACATAGGACGTCCAAATGAGAGCCTTACAGTAGCAGAGCAGGGACTATTGGATCCTTGGGTGCGTGCTGGTTCAAGGGTAGCTTTGCAAAGGCGCATTCTTCGTTTGGCAAAACCTCCAAGACGCTGGAAAACTCCCACTTTTTCAAATCTCGTCGAAAACAAGATCCCCGAGGTTGTTCTTCTACTCAAAATGAAAATCTAAATATAAAGGTTTTCATCTTCCTACCTTGTTCTCAAATGTGCAATTTTGCATTTCAGGTTACTATTCAAGGGAGATCACTGAATTGTGAAGTTGGCATGAAAAACAGGTTTTATGGAGAAGACGGAGAACAATGTGGAGTCGAGCAGCTTGCATTGCAGTATTACAGTGGAGAAGGAGGATGGCAAGGAATTCACACAGAGAGTAGCATCTGGTTAACGATTTTCGGGCTTCTCATGTGGGACATTCTATTTTCCGATGTCCCGGGTGTTTTCCAAACCCGATTCCAGGTTAATGAAGCTCACTACTCGTTTCACTCAACGAAATAAAAGTCCTCATTTGATTTTTTCTATTCCCCTTGTGCAGACTGCTCCATTGGACTTAGAGACTGAATCCTTCTACCTAACCAGGAAAGAAACAATAGAGTCTCAGCTCGAAAAAGTTGCAAACGGAATGGCTGAAGAAATACTAATCATATCATATGAAACACACCGTGGAACAGCGTGCAGAGGAGTGGCTTGGGATCGATTTTTGTTAGAGGAATTGAGAGCAGCAGTGGCTTGTGTTGGAGGTATGTGTATAGCATCGCTGTGCCGGCATTTAGCTCAAGACTATAGGAGCTGGTGCAGTGGAATGCCTGATCTACTGCTATGGCGGTTCAAGGAGAATGGTTATGAAGGTGAAGCTAAGCTTGTGGAAGTGAAATCAGAGAGAGATAGGTTATCAGAACAACAAAGAGCTTGGCTTCTACTTCTAATGGATTCAGGCTTTAATGTTGAGATTTGCAAAGTAAGACCTGCTTCTTTAACTAAAACTTAATTATACAAATTAAAAGGATTTGTACAATAACACACGATTTGTTGGATAGTTACTGTTTTTTTTTTGTCAATAAAGAACACTTTTATTTTTTCTTTATGCAAAAGGGATTTGTTTTTTTATTTGTTGTTGATTTTTCTCGAGTGAATAATAGAAATTAGAAACACGTGTAGGTCGATATCTGAGAATAGTTGATGATGTTAGATTGATGAAGTAGATGTTGTGACTTGTTTGTTGTACCAATAAAAACAAGACTAAGTTTTGTTCTTCAATAAACTTTTCAAAGAGATTTGTAAATTTGGACAAAGTGTGTGGGTGGTCCTCACATTTTAGTAGATAGATCGTATATTATGCTTTAGTTTGCTTTTATTTTTGTGAGACTTTTTGGCATTTTGGCTTCATTTTCTCTAGAGGAATATACCATTTGGAGATGGAATCCAGAATCAATTTGAATTTTTATAATTTAATACTAGATGACGTTCTAGTTATTAATTACAGTATTATAGATTATGTAAACATGATTTGACATTTAATTAATTATATTGAATTTATTCATACTATTATATGTGGACACATCCTAATAAACTTGCAATGTAATTTGCAGATGTTCAAAAAAAAAAAAAGGAAATTGTTAAAAATGCCCCTTTTGGTGTGCTCCTTTTCAAAAATGTCCCTTTTAGATGTCCATTTTAAAAAATGACCCTTTTTAAATCTGAAATTTTTATAAAGTTTTATTAGGTTTATAAGGTACTTATGGATTGTAACTACTACTTGAAGACTCGATCCAAGTATTTATAAGGTTTTATAAGGTGTTTTTAAAGGTTTTACAAGTTATTTTAAAGGATTTTTAAGGTTTTTCAAAGGTTTTACAAGATATTTTAAAGGTTTTTAAAGGTATTTAAAATGCATTTATAAGATATTTATAAAGTATTTATAAGATTTTAGATACATAGAAATGTAGTTTGTGTATGTTTTAATAATGTTACATACATATTTGGGTAAATTTTATATTTTTAAGAGCATTTTTGCAAAAGCCCCAAAAAAAATTTACAATGTAATTTTTCCAATATTAATATCAAAATATCTTTTTTTAGTTTCAAATTTAACCCCCAAAAATTGAATTTTTATTATTTAATATAATCAATTTAATTGTGAATAGTGGCTGGATTCTTCTTAATTTTTCTATTATATCCTCATTTATTCTTTATTGATTTTTTTTTACAATAGAAAATTTTTCTAAACTTCATATAAGAGACTAGGCTTGGTGGTATGCACATAAGAGACTAATCTTTAGATAAAACGTAATAATTAACATTAACTGTTTTAAATTACTCTTGGTTCATAGTTTATTAAAAAATATTTAATAAAAATAAATAATTAAATAATAATTGTTTCAAATCTATTTTTTAGGAATAGAAGGAGTAAGATTTAAAAAGCCAAAAACAAATGGCAATCTCTGAGAAATGAGTTGCAGATAGCGACAAACAAGAGGCCTTGAGTAAAAAAAAAAGAGTTAAAAGTAGTTTTTTTTTTTTTTTTTTTTTGACGATAAAGTAAATTAAAAGTAGTTAAACTATACCATTGTCTGATGAGACTCATGAGAGGGACTTTAGTTTTTGTTGACTCTCTCTGAAAAATCTTCTTTTGACCCTTATTACAAAATCACTTCTCTTCTTCTTCTTGTTCACCATCTCTCTCATTTCGCAGATCTAAAGAGACAATCATGAGAAAGGGATCTTTAACTCCTGACAGAGATCGTCAGATTGAGGAACATGAGTTGCAAGAAACTGGGATTAGTCCTGACACAGAGAGATTTAAGAGGAACAAGAATGTTGGACAATACCAAAGAGAAGAAGAGGAAGAAGATGGAGAGGAACAGGAAGAATCTGTGGAGGGAATATTCGAAAGCAGAGAGGTTCCTTCGTGGAAGAATCAGTTAACAATTAGGGCTTTTGTGGTTAGCTTTGCGCTAAGCATTTTGTTTAGCTTCATTGTGATGAAGCTTAACCTCACAACAGGAATCATTCCTTCGCTTAATGTCTCTGCTGGTCTTTTGGGGTTCTTCTTCGTCAAGACATGGACTAAGATGCTTCATAAATCTGGTCTTTTGAAACAACCTTTTACCAGACAAGAGAACACCGTTATTCAGACTTGTGTTGTTGCTTCCTCAGGAATTGCCTTTAGCGGTAATAGAAACAAGAACCCATTCTAAAAGAACTCAAATTTTGAATCAAGATTGGTGTTTTTTCTTGATTTCTGACTTTTTCTTATTAAAAGACAAAATCTTTGAGGTCTTCTTCCTTCACACATAATTCTGACCCTTATTTTCTCTCTTTTTCTGGTTTGTTTTATTAAATTATATTGCAACAGGAGGATTTGGGACTTACCTATTTGCAATGAGCCATCGAATAGCAGACCAATCAGGAGACGTTGCCCGTGGCGTTAAGGATCCTTCATTGGGTTGGATGATAGCTTTTCTCTTTGTTGTCAGCTTTCTTGGCCTCTTCTCTGTTGTTCCTCTTAGAAAGGTTTTGATTCTGCCTCTTCTGCTTCTGTGGAAACACCAAAGAGACATTGAGCAATTGATGTAATTCTTACAGTTACCAATTTGTGTTTGCAGATAATGATAATAGACTTCAAACTACCATACCCTAGTGGCACTGCAACTGCTCACCTTATCAACAGTTTTCATACTCCTCAAGGGGCAAAGCTAGCCAAGTATGAGACTTTCGCTTCCGTAGCTTAACATACATTTTGAGTTCTCTGCTTACTGACTTGTGCTCTCTGTATGTATCAGGAAACAAGTCCGAGTGTTGGGGAAATTCTTTTCCTTCAGCTTCTTTTGGGGTTTCTTCCAATGGTTCTTTACTGCAGGTGAAAATTGTGGGTTTAACAGCTTCCCTACTTTTGGACTCAGAGCTTACCAATATAAGTAAGTAAGCATTATGATATTACCTGATGCATTGTCTTTGGCTCATAAACTGGTTTATTGTCTTCTCTTTGGCTCATGAGTTTTTCTATTGTCTCGACAGGTTCTACTTTGATTTTTCAGCAACATATGTGGGTGTTGGTATGATATGCCCATACATAATCAACATCTCTCTTTTATTGGGTGGAATTCTCTCTTGGGGACTAATGTGGCCACTCATTGAAACCAGAAAAGGAGATTGGTTCCCTTCTAATGTTGACTCTAGCAGCATGAACGGTCTTCAAGCTTACAAGGTAAATTCCTCCATCACTCACTCTCTTATACGCCGCTTCTGCTGAAACAATTTACCTTTTGCTTTTTCAGGTGTTCATAGCTGTCGCTATGATCCTAGGAGATGGTTTATACAACTTTTGCAAGGTGTTGTACCGAACCCTTTCAGGATTAGTCTCGCAGATCCGAGGTAAAGCTGATTCGAGAACCTCTCTTGCACACGAAGAAGACCCTCCTGCTTCCCCATTGACCCCAAAGATATCTTATGACGACCAAAGACGAACAAGATTCTTTCTGAAGGACCAAATACCTTCTTGGTTTGCTATTGGAGGCTATGTGGTTATATCTGCAGTATCTACAGCTATACTTCCTCACATGTTCTCTCAGCTGAGATGGTACTACATTATAGTCATCTATGTCTTTGCTCCTATCTTAGCTTTCTGCAATGCTTACGGAGCCGGGCTCACTGATTGGTCGCTAGCATCAACCTATGGAAAGCTTGCCATATTTACGATTGGAGCATGGGCTGGTTCGGATCATGGAGGTCTTCTGGCAGGCTTAGCGGCTTGTGGAGTCATGATGAACATAGTATCGACAGCTTCAGACCTGACACAGGATTTCAAGACTGGTTACCTAACATTGTCATCTCCAAGAGCCATGTTTGTGAGCCAGATGATTGGAACAGCTATGGGCTGCTTGGTTTCACCCTGCGTGTTCTTGCTTTTCTACAAGGCGTTTGATGATCTTGGCCTTCCAAACAGCGAATACCCTGCTCCGTTTGCTACTGTGTACCGGAGTATGGCTAAACTCGGGGTTGAAGGTGTCTCGTCTCTACCAAGAGACTGTCTTGTGCTGTGCTACTCGTTTTTCGCTGTAGCCGGACTCATTAACCTAATAAAAGACGGTCTTGGTAACAGGTGGGGAAGGTTTGTTCCTCTTCCCATGGCAATGGCTATACCGTTTTTCTTAGGACCTTACTTTGCAATTGACATGTGCGTGGGGAGTTTGATTTTGTTTGTCTGGGAGAGGTTAGATGCGCCAAAGGCTGAAGCTTTTGCAACAGCAGTGGCTTCTGGTTTGATATGTGGAGATGGAATCTGGACTTTGCCAAGTTCAGTGCTTGCTATAGCTGGAGTTAAACCTCCTATTTGCATGAAGTTTCTCTCAGGTGCAACTAATCATAGAGTCGACAAGTTCCTGCAAGGATCATCTTAGATTTTTTAAGGCTTAATGAGATGGATCTGTTGAGAAGTAAAGTGTTAGTTTTTTTAAAGCTCAATGAGATGGATCTGTTGAAGAAGTAAATTGTAATGATGTTTCAGTTTTGAAAACAATGATAAAAGGTATATATTGCCTTGATCACTCAGTATAGATAGATGAGAGACGGTTTGTTATATTAAAATGAGCAGAGATGATTTATACATAGCTCGGTGAACACAAACCATCGATTAAGCATGATGAATACATTATCCAATTCTTGCTTTGTGAAACATAATCATCAATCTTGTAGCAATTTCTCATTCCTCATCTCACACAAACATTACTAAAAGAACTAAAAATTGTTCATTCTCACAGCAAAAGAAACAACAGACCTCTATATTCTTCTGGAAAAGAGTTTCTTAAGCTTTTGAGGATGATTTCGCCTTGGAAGTTCCAGCTGTTTTCTCCTCAGCTTTCTTGAAAAGGTTAGACACAGTAGCTTGAACGAGCTTACTGTCTTTGCTCTTTGGTTTTTCCTTTCTTGCCGGAAGTTCTGTAGGCAACTTGCTTGCTGCTGTTGTAGTACCAGCTTGAGATTCCTCACGACCTCTTGTTGAAGATTCAGGTTCCAACATAGGTTTCTCATCTTCATCAGATGTATTGCCTTCACTTTCACCAGAGGAGTCCTCTGGGGAAGTTTCTGCAAAGCTGTGGGATAAGTTTAAAGAAAGCCTGTTAAACCTGATACTACTTAGATAGCTAATCAATGGAAAACTAAAGATCTTATAAAGGAAAACAAACCACGGAAGTCACATAGAGGCAAATGTATATACAACCAATACAGAAAACTAGGTAGCATCATAGAGATATTTACAAATTAAATGAACAGTAAGTGATTCTCCGGGAAGGAATCTAATAACTCATCAAAATCCACCGCATAGACTTTCAGAACAAAAGTATCATCGCTAACTCAAAAAAGAGTGCGTTTTAACATTTAAGTGGAGAAGTTGAAAGGATCATACTTGAATTTCTTCCCAGAATTTCTCTGAGACTGTCGGACTGGTGTTGTTTGGACGGGTGTTAGTTCAATCTTATCGTCCAGGAATTCTCCATCCTCAGACAAAACATCCTCCATGTCAACTTCAGGTGAGTATGTCTCTGTTGGTTGGCTACCAGTTTCAGGAGTCACCATCCTCTTGACCGAAGCTGCTCCTCCTGCACCACCTTGGAAATCAAACTCTGTTTGCTCTGCCTGAAACCAAAGAGTTCTCTTATCATGTTAAACATCTCTGTGGCAACAACTAGACTTAAAGAGAAAATGTAAAATAGGTGAAATGTATTAACCTGAGCTAGTTCTTTAGGGAAATCAAGACGAGCTTCTTCAGGATTCTCCTCTTTTGTCCCAATCCACCATGACTCAGAGAACACAATCTATGTGCATTACCAAAAGACTCAAGATACAGTAAAACAGAGAGAGAACTCCGAATAGGTCAAAGCATAAGAGACTAACCATGTTATCAAAATAGTCATCACACAAGACATTTTTGCCTCCTCTGGAGAATTGAAGAGTCAAGTATCTGTTCTTGGGATACAAAATCGTTCCAAAAAGTTTCATACGACCCTAAAGAACCACAATGTCGCAAGATTAAGATTCACAGTAGTAGTAGTAGTAATGCCTCAACATTGAGAAACACAATAAAGATCTAACCTGAGGGAAATTGAGGTAGAGGACAGGGTTTTTGGTAGACAATCGATCGAGATCGCCGATAGTAGCGCCGGAGATAGGAGCGAGAAGACCAGGGAAAGAGAATAGAAACCGATTCTTGCGCTGAGATTTGCGGATGATGTCGGTGCCATGGTGTTTTAGAACTTGCTTTGAAGGTTTGAGAGAGGAATGAGATTTCGCCGGAGAATCAGAGAGCAATTGGTTATGGAGAGCTAGGGTTTTTAATCTCTTCCTCTGTTTCGACTCTGCATCGTCTTTATCTCCTCCTTTTGATCCTCCTTTCTTCGAAGATGAAGCTCGTACCATTACTAATGCTTCTGCTTCTACTCCCTCTAAATTCTTCTAATGGGTCTTCGAAAATTCGTCTTCTCCAACTTTATATGTCTCTCTGTGAATTTAACAAATAAAGGGCCCAAAAATAAAATGTTAGTTATGAACTCACCATTGTTGTAAAGGTTGCATTTTTTTTTGTATCATCACAGTGATGACTGTGCAAGAAGAGGTAAAGGCTTCTTGAGTTGAATTTTATATCAATCCTAGCCACTCCTAGCTTTGATCATCTCAGGTAATTTTGGCATAGTAGTAGTGTAACAAAAAAACACTGTTTTTAGCATGAAACTGTTCTCATGCAAAAGCAATCAGTCTTTTAAAACTTAATGTTTGATCAAAGGACGCCTAAGTATTGTATGATAAACATGGATGATAAGCCACATTTTCAGAAAATTGTGGACTTGGGAAGCCGTCTGCTACAAATCTGCCAGATTGCATGACCTGAATAGGCGAGCTGAGCTTTTCTCTCACACTAAATTGCAACAATACTTCAAATACGATTATATACAAAATGAATTATTTGAAATGTAACATAACTCTTGTGCGATAAATACAATTAACTTAGCTCATAAATGACAATAAAACATAGCTGTGAATATTTAATACTCCCTTTGTATCATAAAGAATGAATATTTGAGGTTTTATTTTTGTATCAAAAAAATTGATTTTCTGTAAATTTTTATCAATTAGTGTTAATAAATTGTGAATTTCAAGAATCATTCATTGACAATTTTAAAATTTGATGAATTACTATTGGTTAATAGTTATGATAAATGGTTTAGTATGAATAAATAGTGCATTTATAACTAAACATTAAATATTTTCTTAATTAGTATGAAAACTCTATAAAATCAAATTTTTTGATACAGAGGGAGTACTTATAAAACGTAATAATGCGTCTCTCTATAAATAGTAAAACACCATCCCACTAACCACCATATTTCAAGTTTCATATTATAGGTAAATTTTGTAACATTTTTTTTATAATTCAATTAATGTTGTTTTAATATTATTTTATCACTTTTGTAAGAAACGAAAATAGTGACCGTCGTGCTCAAGAAGAACCACAACTCCTGGTGTCTGGAGACAAAGGCGACTGTTCAATTGAAAAAGAGACGTCATGCAACCAAGACCTTACTCATGATCAATCGTTTGTGCTATTTTAGAGGTTTTTCAACAAAAAAAACGACTAGAGAAGTCTGAAGTTTATAATGCAACGAGAGATAAGCACTAGAGTTGATTTTTTTTGCCAAAAACATTCATTATATCAATTTATAAAAACCTAGATTTTGATTGACTCGGAATAAATTTGATATTCATGTAGTAAGATAAATCAAAAATCAAAAAGACTAATGATGAAAAGAAAGCAAAAACAATTGAGTATGCTTTGAGAAAACATAAGTACCAAGAAAAGGGCAATATCTCAAGAGTATTGCATCCAATGCGGGACAAATTCTAAGATGCTCTCCTCTCTCAAAAATAACAATTTATCCTCATTATAATCTGAAATACTCATTTACTCTTAATGAAAACTTTAAACCCTATTTTGCCCTTACACCATCTATTTTTAATAAGAAAATTTTAAAATATTCGACCAATCGCAGTCATTATTTCGACCAATCACAAGTGAGTTCTTCGACCAATCCAAGCATTCCACATTAGACAAATAGTATAATTTGTACAAACTGATATTAGTTAGACAAATTGTATAACCGGTACAACTCATGAAATTGTTATTACTAGTACATGTCACTAGATCCTAAATTAGATTCTTATTCTTTTTTTCAGGACACAATGAGTTCCATAAACATACATTTTGATTATGGACATTATTTAAAGACCAGAGATGAGTATTGTTGGATTCCAAGAGAAACTGCTTGTACTGGAATGGCACCTTCTTATTCTTTCGACGACGTCCTCTAGCGGATGTCATTCTAGTTTCTTGAATTCTTCTCTTTTTTCCGTACAAGCAAGTTTCTCTTGGAATCCATTGGTCTGATTTCGAGCTTGGTTCGTAAATTTAGAATAAAACAAAAATATGATTAGATCTAGAACATTAACTTGTTTCTTGGCCTGCTTGTTTAAGATCTCTTTTATTTGGCTTTGCTTGTTTAAGGTTGTAGCAATTGTCTCCTTGAACACGATTTAAGACCTTATCAACTGTTCTCTTGCCTTTCTTCAACTATTTGTTTTCAGTGAAAGGAAACACTTGTGGCCAAAGAGAGTTTTTCTACTCTTCATGGTTTTGTCCAAGTAAGTAATGTATTTCCTATACTCTGATGTGCTGGTTTATAGATGAGTTTGGTCTAATTGTCTTTTTGTTTCTTTTATACAGTATTCCGTAACAGTGGAAGAAGCGGAGAAAAATAGGAAGCTAAGCGACATTTTGGGCGCATTGGACTTCAATCAACTTCTTGTGACTGTAAAGAGCTTGTCCAGAGCCGAAGAGCTGATTAGCTTGATGGGTAAATGGAAATTCCCAGCAACGTGTGTCACTCTAATATGTCACAAAAAGAGAGGCTTTATATTCTCAGATATATGTCCTTGTTTTTATATCCTCATAAAATTTATTCTTGTGAAAAAAACTTACTTGCCTAGGATGGCTTGCTACATAAGTTTGAACGAAGGCGACAAGAAAATTTTTGTGGAAACACATTATAGGAAGAGACGGTGTTGAGTTCAGGCGAGTCAACATCATCATCCATTACGATACACCAGAAACCGAGGAAGCATTTCTTCACCAAGGGTTTGCAAGCAAGGGTGTCTCATCACCTTGTGATGAAGATATTCTTGGACAGATTAAAAAGAATCACGAGATTGTTATCTACGACCTTCCAAAGCAAATTGATACCTCCACTGGCTCCACATACCGTAAGAGAGAATCACTGATTGTTTTAACAAACAAGCAAAAAAAAGCTCTAAATCTTCCTTGATTATATATCAACAATTTATTTTCTTTGCAGGTTAGTAGCTGCAGTAGACTCTGGAGATGTTTCTGCAAAGCTCTTTGACATTGTTACTACTTAGATAGCTCTTTGATCGACTTTACCCCAACCAATAGTATGGTCACTAGAACATTACAGGAGTGCAACGGCTCTGTGTGCCAAGAGACTAAGGAAGGTTTTGCGTTTACCAGTTTTTAGGAGTAAATAAATTTTGATGTTGCAGACTTTGTTACTACCATTGTTTTTGCCTGCAATGCTTTGCTTTAGAACCTGTCAAAAGTATAGAACCTGTCTTGTACTGCATAATTTAAAAAAAAAAAAATTGAACCTGCTTCTGTGTCTGAAATCTGTTGCCTGTTTCCCACAGTTCAAAACTTGATGTGCTATATCTTTTGTTACATAATCCAAAGCTGGAGTCAATTGTAAACTTTCGAATCCATGCCAATTCCTCCCTTCTCGTCTGTTTTGTGTAGAATGGATACAAGCTACATACATGGTTATACACAGCAATCTTGTCACATTGGACTCCAAAACCCCTACACAAGCTTGTTATGGCTTTCACATTGGACTCTAGATTACTGTAGAGGAGTTTGATTCCATTAGCTTCAAGCGATCACAGGAAGAAGAACAATACATACGTAATATGTATCTTTAAAAAAAACAGATTGTAACAAACTTTAATGATATTATAGTGATATAATCATATTCATGTCAAGTTACTTTTACATTGTGACAAAGCGAAAGCTAACACATACCAGCAGACTAATATAAATCTTGATGTTGCAGATTTTGTTACCATTTTTTTGCCTGCAATACGTTCATCTGGAATCTGTCAAGACTCAAGAGTATGATCACTAGTCTTTCCCCAGCAATTCAGACAAAGCTGTTGGTTACAGATTAGAATCAGTAATCAAACTTAAAACGAATCTGTTTTTGTGTCTGAAAACTGCTCCTTGTTTCCCACAGTATCAAAACTTTGATGTGCTATACTGCTATCTTTTGTTACAGAATCCAAAGCTGGACTCAACTGTAAACTTTCGAATCCATATCAATTCCTCGCTACTCTATAGAATGGAAACAAGTTATTTATATTATACACTGTTTATCAGCACACTTGATTACTACATGGTACATTTATTTGGTGTTAACAGAGGAGTGTGATTCCATTAGCTTACAACATCATATGAAGAAGAACAACACATACGTATTATGTATCTTTCAAAAGCAGATTGTAACCAACTTTAATGATATTAAAATGATGTAATCAATTCATGTCAAGTTACTTTCACATTGCCATCTAACCGAGAAAGATAAGGAAAGAAAATCAGAAGAACTGGATGTTGCATTTTGTTGAAAGTCTGGGGAGAGTCAGCAGTTTAGCTCGCAAGAACTCATTTCTATTGGCGGTGTCCACGACAACACCAACTTTCACAGTTTCCAGACATTCCAACTTTCCCAAGAAATGTCTCATCTGTTTGAGCTCTTGAAAAGAACCTCCATACCCTGAAACCTCTAGCACATTCACACTACAAGAAATTCGGTCATTGGTAGCATATCATTGCAGCACTAATTCACTAACTGCTACTAAAAGTTACAAAATCGGATGGCAACTATATTGTAGCATTAATTTAGTGCTGGAATAGAATTTCACTAAGCGGGAACCCAAAAATCACTACTGTAGCAAAGAAAATCATTTTGGAGGCAAAACACTTAGCCAAAACTTTGTTTTTTCCGCGACTCTACACTTAGCCAAACACTCTCACACACTTAGCCAAACACTCTCACACACTTAGGTCATTTTCTCTAAAAATCGAAACCTGTCCGGTCATTCCGCCACCTCTGTCTTCTCGATTCCCTCGATTTTCCGGCGACCAGGAAACCCAATTCCGGTCATTCCGCCACCTCTGTCTTCTCGATTCCCTCGATCTCCAGTCGATTCCCTCGATTTCTCTCTGGTTTCGAAAAGGAAAATCAACCCTTTAGCTGGTGCATGTCTTCTCCGTCACTGAGTTGCTGTCGTCTCCGTCGCTGTGTTGGTGTCGTCTCCGGTGATCTGCAAAATCGAAGAAGAAACCCACGACAGGTAGGCAACTCAGATCTGTAGTAATGAGCTGTAGATATAATCTTCGATTTCTCAATGTCTTAATTCGATTTCTCTAATTACTTTCCATTTACTCTCATTGTAGCTCTAGAGAAATCTTCGAGGACCTAACACGAATATAAGCTTCAGGTTATGGCTCTTTTATTTGTTTGAAATCTGGTTTTGATTTTTGTTTATTTCTGCAATTGAAATCGAGATATACATTCAGAAGACAATCTTTAGGTTAGGGTTCTTAGCTTCTGTTATTAGTTTGCAGGTTGGATCTTTTGACGACTAAAACTCACAAAACCAATCTTCAGAAGCTTAAAGCAGTTTGTCTTGTTTACAGGTTCCATTGTTTCTGACTTTTAAATTCTTGTTTGGTTTAATACTTGACTGTTTAATCTTGTTAATGTGAATGTCAATGTGTCTGTTTGGTGTTTGAGTTAGTCTTATGGGTTTGTTATGTTTTGCTTATGGTACAGTCTGTTTGGTGTTTGATCAGTTTATCTTTTCTTATGTTTTGCTTATGGGTAAGAACATATAATGGTATTGTTTGTAGGTTCCAATGTATACTTGTCTTCAATATACACTGACACTTTAAAATTTTTTGAAATAGATACCTCTCAGTTCAGAACAACATGAAGATACGCTTAAATGGTTGGCTTACGGTCCTCGTAATTGCACAAGGTCTTACACGGGTTACATTGTCAACGGGCAACGGTTTCACACTACTTCAGTTGATAGACAAACTCAGAACAGTGGGGTCTTATATGAGGCCATAGCAATGTGTAGAGCCAGTGCGAAAGACACTTCTCAGATGGTTGACTTTGTATCCTACTATGGCAGAGTGGTAGAGATTATACTTCTTGATTACAACATTTTCTACATTCCTCTATTCCGGTGTCAATGGGCAAACATAGGTAATGGAGTCAAGAAAGAAGATGGCTTCACGCTAGTCAACCTTAACCAAAGTCAAGTTTCATTTGCAAGAGATCCCTACATATTAGCTTCTCAAGCAAAGCAAGTGTTCTATTCAAGGGTAGATGAGTCATCTAGTTGGTATGTAGCTATGAGAGGTCCTACAAGAAGATACAGTGAAGAAGAATCTGAAGATGGAAATTCAGATGTGGGGCCATTACCAGCAGTAGTGGACATGGAAGCTGATGACTTGGTTGATGAAGCTAGAAATGCCCGTCATGATTGTGAAGGAATTTATGTTTGAAAGAATAGTGTTTTGTTTTTTTTTGTGGATCTATGATGGCCTGGAATTCGTTTTTAATTAAATTGGATCATTATTGCTTTTGATTTGAGTGTTATACATCTTGGTTTCTTTGTGTGTGTCTGTTTTTTCACTGGTGTTTCATCTATGAACTGTATTCTAACATTTCTCTCTTTTGTTTCAGGTGAACTAAGATGGGCAATCGTAAAAACAAGCGTGTAACCAAAAAGACAAGGGACTTGGAAGAGGTGTTAGAAGAGAACATTGCTCAAGGACATGCGGCAGATATAGAGACTGAAGAAGCTGGTCATGATTTACTGAATGGAGCTGGTAATGATGTAGTTAATGAAGCTGGTAATAATGTAGGTACTGGAGCTGCAGGTAGCCTGAATGAAGAAGATGAGTTAGAAGAGAACTCTGAAGAACAGGCGGCAGATGAGGAGAATGAAGAATTTGGTAATGATGTAGTTAATGGAGATGATGAGCAAACACAGAATGTGCCTGAAGAACAGGCGGCAGATGATGATATAGTTGCTGAACCAAAGCGTAAAAAGCAATGAGGACCAACGAAGATGAAACACATCACCAAGGATCCAAATGAAAAGCAACATGTTGACTTCACTGATATGGGAGAACATTGTGGCCCAGGGTCAGTGCTGTTATCATCATACTTGGGTCCGTTATTACGGGAACATGTTCCTGTCATAATCGACACTTGGAAAAAAGTTGGTGAAGATATCAAAACTGTTCTGTGGAAATCTATTGAGGTAAGCTATAATTAAATTATCCACATTTTAAGTTTAACTTGCCTCACATTAGTAATTGTTTTTTCTTTTCCTGGTGCATTTGAATGAAGGCAAGGTTTGACATTGACGAAGACTATAAGAAGAATGCTGTGTTTAAGCAGATGGTGAGCAAGGTTAGGAAAGCTAGAACCATGAAAGATAGGATGAGTCTGCGACCGAATAATGTACCTCCAACAGCATGGCGTCTCTTTGTCAAAGCCAAGACTAGTAACGCCTTCAAGGTATTCACTTAGTTGTCTTTGTTTATTGGCCTGTAGAATACTCACTTTTTTTTTCATTCTAATTCAGGTTGTAAGTGATTCATTTAAGGCAAGAAGGAAGAAGCAGATACCTCACACTTGTGGGCGTAAAGGAATGGTCAGATTGAGAGAAGAATTGGTAAAGAGTAGCTCAGAACCATCTAAGATCACAAGGCTAAAAGTTTGGGTCAAGTCGCGTACTAGGAAGGATGGTACGCCTGTAAATATTACTGCTGCTGAAAAGATTGTAAGTATTGACTTTACCTATCAGTATGATTTTAGAAATTGGATATCCTGCTTGGTCCACCTTATGATCTGTAATTGTGTTTGCAGCAAAAGGCAAAAGAGATAGACACTGAAAGTCTTAATGATTCAACGACAACGAATCCAAAGGAAGATATGCTTACACAGATTTTGGGACCTGATAATCCTGGAAGATTGAGAGCAATGGGTAGAGGTATGAGCTTGACAAAATTGGCTTGTTTCCAAGTCAAGAGCAAATGTATGGCTGCAATGGAAGAAAAGCAGATTCGTTTGCAGAAAAAGGTTCATGAGTTAGAGCAGATCTTATTACAGAGACAAGGGTCTGACATCGGTGAAAACTCGATTCATAGAGTATGTACCAACTATTTATATATTGCCTTTGTTTATATTTATGAGTTGATTTCTCATTGTTTGTTTTTCATGTAGAGTGTAAACACCAAATCACTTCCCAAGTGTTATTTGGTTGACTGGTCCTGTCCTGATGAGAATGTCGCTGAGGGACGTGTTGTTTCTTATGATGAGGATGAGTTGGTGAATGGAATTCCTTTAGGGCCTAACTCTGTCAAGGTTTTAGTTGAATTAGTTACTAAACCAGAAGCATTTCTCTGGAGACCTGCACCTGACATGTTTACTCTTGAGGATGCACTTGGCGAAATGGTTGCATGGGATGCTGATTACTGTATTGTTCCAACTGATGGTAGTATACCAGAAGACATAGCACCTAAGGTTAAGTTTCTTAACTTTTGTTATTTGTAGATGCTCTTTATCTATATCTGAGTCTGATAATTATTTTTTCTTTTCATTGTTTGGTACATTTGAATTTCGCAGAGCCCTGGCACAAGTATAAGGAACAAATGCAAACTCATGGATTATAGTACGAATGATCAAGTGATCGCTGAAGGTCGATTTCAGACTCGATAACCTAAAGCGTTGGTAAATGGACTTCCTCTTGGTCCAAATGTAATGAAGGTATATGTGGATGTGGTAGTAAACCCTAAGGCATATCTATGGAGGCCTACAGTTAACATGAGAAATGTGGAGGATTCTTTGAACTGTTTTGTAGCATGGCCTGCAAATAGAGTTGTGATGGAGACAACTCCAGAATCTCCTCCTCTTCAACCATCTACATCTAAAGCATCAAGTACAGGTTATCAGAATGAGAAGTCTCCAGTAACTCCAAAAGCTCCTGTAAAGAAACCAGCAACAACTTTGAAAGCGGCGCGCGCATCTCCTCGTCGTAAATTGCAGGTACTTTCTTTTAAATTTACTGTGTTACATGATTGATGGTTGGGCTGTTGACTTTGATAAACATGATTGATTGTGGTTTGTTGTTTTAATTGTTTGTCTGGTTGTTTGTTGGTTGTCTTTGTAGCCTGTTGCATTCAAGGAAAATCAAAAATGTAAGTTGATAGATCTGATCAGAAAGAACCACGTCGTTGCTGAAGGACGTTGGTCATCGAATAATCCTGCCAGTGTTGTCCACTTTGTACCTTTGGGCCCTAAAGCATGTCGAGTCTGGGTGGATGTTGTCAAGGATAAAGATGCTGCAGTTTGGAGACGATCTTCTGAGATCGAGTGTATGGAAGATGCATTTGGAACCTCTATTGCATGGCCAGAAGATAAAGTGGAACCATTAATGGTGAGATTTGTAATCATTAATTTGCTGTGATTCATTTTACCTATGTCATACTAATCTAAGATATTTTTGTTTTCAGGAGTGAACTCAATTGCTTAATCTGAACTGATGATGGAATGAAATATGTTTTCTGCTTTTAATTAAGTTTAGCTATGTTTGAGAACTTGATAAAGACTTTCTGTTTTGTTTATGAACTGGTTTGATGTATGTTTACATGTTCTCTTTTAGAGTTCATGATGTATGTGTACACTTTGTATGCTTTGGATCTTAAATGAAAAAGCATTGCTGTTTTATGATTTTTTGTTTCACAATAGGTTTTTATAAATCCCAGAATTGATCGAATAGGTGCACAATTTTGGCAGCCAAATAACTGTATTCAACAACATTGTAATCGTGTCATAATAAAATATTCTATGGCACTAATAAAAAGCCATGACATATTATAGAGTGGCACGAAACAAGTGCTAGAATAACTTATACAATAGCATATGATACTTGCTATAATAGGTTCATTTTCCATAGCATTCAAAAAAATGCTATCATATGGGGTGAGGCTATTATAGCTCCTTCTGTCATAGCGTTCATGAAAACGCTACAAAATCGATATAGTAGTGTTTTTAGTGTACTATCAATGACCGAATTTCTTGTAGTGTCACTTGGCATATACATAAACAGCATATTTTCTCTTCCTTCTTATTCATTACAATCTTCCTCTTCCTAATATGCTTCTTAGGGCTGCAAGCGCATGCATCTTCACATCCATTTGTTACTCTGTGCTCAAGACCCTGAAACCATAGACCAATTTGACATGTATAAATTAATAGGCAACACCAACAACAGAAAAGAATCTCAGTAAGGAAACTGATAATACCTTGATGACTAAAGTCTGTAGATTTGGACAACTCTTGATCAAAAGTGGCATTACTTGCCAACCTTTTTCCTTGTTACTCTCAATAGATAACTTAAGGAGTTTGTTGAAAACCGGCATTGAATTACAACGGATATGAAATACCTGATACACAACAACAACAAAAACCATATAAAAGTGAGAGACCTTGCTAGCTCTACAAACCAAAAATAGAAGAAGTATCAGAAACTGACCTCAAGGGAATCAGGAGACAAGTGAAGGGTTGTAATGTTGGCTATACCCGCAACTAGATTTGTAACATCACCAAACATAGCATCATCATTATAATCATAAACATTATAATCAGAATTATAATCATCATCATCCTCGTCATAATCATCATCATCAGAAGACGAAGAAGGATCATAATCTTTAGTTGATTGCCATAATCTGATATTCAACCTGGCCTCAACAAGCGAATCCAAAGCAACATACTGATACTTTTCAAAGACGTAACTAGAGTAGTCAAGGTAGACAAGGTTTGGTGCTTCAAAACAAGATACTTCGTGATCGTATTTATAATCTGGACAATTAGTAAAAACCACAAGTCGCTTGATAGATGCACTTTTCACAAACGCACCGCAACATGGCGAACCCAAAAGATCATCATCACGTATGTATAACTCTTCCAACGCAGGACAGCCATCAAGGAGGGAACAATAGTTGTCATAATCAAGCCCTAAAACTGATAATAGAGAAAGTGATTTGAGCGCAGGGAAAAACACATACTTGACTTCAATAGCATATAGACCGGATAGTGTGAGCTTAACCAGTGTCTTGCTCGTCAACAACTCTGTCTCTATATCAAAATAGTGTCTATATGCGTGCAAGTGTAGTTCCAATAAACCACGTTCCATTGCAGTCCAAATCCAACGTTGGTATGCATCGTTATAGCCAGGTCTGGGCTCATGACACAGAGAGAACTTGTTGATGTGAGAATTGCCTAACAGAGCAAATGTCTTGTCTACGAAATCTACGAAGCGAAGTGAACCACTTTTTGCTTCTTCTTCGTTAGGATACACAACCAGCGACTCATCAAAACAAAGGGTGTCTACAAGACCCAGTAGATTCCTCCACCTTGTGGACAGAACCGATGTCGAAGCAGCCACCTTTGTCGGAAGTAAAGACAGGATTTTGCCAAGTATCTCATCTGGCAAATTGCTGATCGAATCTCTAGAAGAGCTCTTAGCCATAAAATTAGGGGTTTGATTGTACCTAACACACTCAAACTCGATTAGGGGCATAACAAGTTCCTCCTATGGAATCAAAAAGATGATCCTTTGAATCGTAGGAGAGTGAGAGAGAGACTCGGGAAGATCGAAAAGCTTTGGGCCTTTACTATTCTGGGCCTTATATCTTATTAGGTTGTTTATAAAACCTAAAAACCCTATACTATTTTGGGCTTTGTTGTTGTTACTCATATCATATTTTGTGACTTGGAAGCGTGTGACTCACGTTTGACTATAGACAAACCCTAGCAAAATCGCAAATTGCTAACTTAAGATGGCCGGCGACAGCTTCCTCACCGCCGATTTAATATCCCCTAGCCACCACAAAGGTTTTCAGAAAATCAAAGGAGGAGTAGAGTCAATTAGCTCTTTACCTGATGTCATCCTCCAACATATCCTCTCCTTTATTTCAACTAAATTAGCCACTTCCCTTTTATCAAAACGATGGAGGCATGTTTGGTGCGATATACCTTCTATCTCCTTCGATGAAGATAACGATAACGTGACACTGAAGTTTGCTTCGATAAACAAAACCCTAATTACTCTGTACAAAGCTCCGAAGATAATAAAATTTACACCTCAAAACCACCGTGAAGCAGAATGCTCCCCACATCGACAGTTGGATCGAGTTCGCCATGTCCCGCAACGTGGAGAACATGTATCTGGATTTCTGGAAACCTTTTTCCTATCATAAGTATAAGTTTCCTGATTTCTTCTACATCAACTCCTCTGTCAAGCAACTCATACTTAGGTTCAACTTTTCTGATATCATGATTTCCGGATGTTGTGTGTCTTGGACATCGCTGAAGAAGTTGTGCTTGCTTAGTTGTAGTCTCTTTGATGAATCCATGGCTAAGATTTTATCTAGTTGTCCTCTTCTCGAAAGCTTAACACTGTGTCTATGCGTTAAACTGAGTGTTCTTGATCTCAGCAAATCATTGCGTTTGAGAATACTAAAATTAGACTGCAACCTTTGGGGTCTGGGGACGCAGATTGTGGCACCACATATCCATTATCTCAGATTAATTAACTCTCAGCTTTCATCTACTTTTGTTGCTGGCTCGTCTTTAGCCGAAGCTAAACTCGACTTATTCTTTGTTTCAACTATTCCGACCTTCCAGGATGATTTCCTTCAGCTGCAAGTCATGGCGCTCACGATGCTAGAAAAGTTGCAGAATGTAGATAAGAGCTTACTCTTAAGGAAAACTTTCTTCATGTATGTTTTGGCCTCATTCTTGCATTATTATCACTATAGAATCACTAGTTCCATTAGAATTTGATTTTCTATAAGTTTATGCATCTCGGTATTCACTATCTTTCTTTGCTTTTTGTTAGATTTTATCTCTTGCCGAGGTTCGTGGTGTTCCTTTTCCGATGTTGAAAGTGAAATATTTGACTCTTGAGACTGTAATCTTCCGGTATGTTATTCCTGGTATAGAAAGAGTGTTACAAAACTCACCTGATTTAAAACAGCTAACAGTACACGCAAAGAATTGCAACAACGCCATACGGGTATATATTTACCATTAGACCATGAGCAATGGTTTAATGGTACAAATTTTGGTCCCTCAAATATAATAAAATTATTTTCAGAGTTTCTTAAGTTTGGTATTAGCATTGGTGTCCCTCACATTTTGTCCCCTGAATAAAATAATAATATTTTGATATTTAAAAAATTAATTATTTAAATTAATAAGTAAAAACATATAAAAGTTTTAATTAAAATAAAACATATAACATTAACATTGAAAACATATGAAAATTACAAAGTTACAAAAAGTTGGAAAAAAAAACAAAAACAAAAACTTATCAGATCCATCAAAAATATCCACCAATGTGAAAGCCTCTTGTTGTGCCACCATTCTCAGACTCATCTGCTCCTCTCCAACTATTTCCCTGACAGTTTTCCTTTGCCCATATATCCTCTGCTTGAGAACCAAGACCTGCAGACAGATAAACCACAACCTAATCCTTATAAGTTCAACCTGACTCGCTTAAGACTAAACCAATAAGAAAGATTCAAAGGTTGATGCACCTGTTGGTATACAGAGACTAAAACCATAGATGGGATTTAAATTAGATAAACTTCCACAAGAACAAATTATATCCTCCTTGAGAAAGGTTGAGAGATGCTATGATTATTTAAATACATGTGTCGAAATTTGTGGGAGCTACAATAAGCATCAATCAAACGTTAAGGTAAACATTATATAACTTACCTCAACATCACTGATATGAGATAAGTCCTCTGCAAGATCACCATGAGAAGAAAAAACTCCTGAAAAGTTAATCACATCAGCTTTTAACTTTTAAGTATTAACTAGATAATAACAAAGACCTTCTACAAAAATTTGACTATAAACATTCATGGAAAGAATTCTTTGCATTTGTACCTTTGTTCCCGCAGACTTTGAGGTTTCTAGCCAATGGCTTAGATACTAAAACATTCACAACATGGTTTTATTCAGATGACCCAACCCAACCAACCAAACAAGGCAAGAAATAACCAAATGTAAGCTACAACAAACTCACCAGCCTTGTCCGTTGCCTCAATCAAATTCTTCTTCTTGGGCACTCTGTTGATATCAATCACAATGTCAGTAAGAGACAATCTCTTTAAATTCATCTGGATTCTCTCCATGTTAGGGGCATCCACAAGTGCCTAAAATGGACAATATAAACAGAAACTCTTAGACGTTTCAAAATGAAACAATACATAACTCATAATTCTTCTCTAGCATCAGAACTATTGTATCAACAAATAACACATTCTTCTATAGCATCATAACTATTGTGTTAACAAATAAGGTTAAGGAGGGTTTTTCCAAGAATGATTTCAGTTGATATTAGATCATAGTTATATTGATTACACCATATCGGAAAAAAAAAAAAACAGAGCTTGTATATGAAGTTACCCTGTTTTGGTCTACGAGGTTAAGACTATACGAATCAGCCACAAGAAAGATAACAAATTCCAAAGAGATGAGATCCGATAAAAGAAGATAACAAATTGATGACTTAAGATCAATACAGTAAAACAAAATCAATTATAGCTTTTACTATAGCAACCACACTTGTAATTCTCAAAAATTGATTCCAATCAAAAGAACAATCCAAATCAATTCATAGCGGAAGATCAAAATTGATGCCACAATCCTCTAAATCTGAAAATTTCAGATGGAAAAACCTACCTCGTTTATATCGGTTGTTGGTGGAAACTTTTTCAATTCAACGATACAACAGATCGGAGTGGAAGAGAGTGAAATACAAGACACGATTTGAAAGAAGAGGAGATGAAATAGCTGGACAAAGCTTGAGCCAAAGCTTTCGCCGACGAGAGAAAAGGAAGGCGAAAATCAATCGACGGCACAAAATAAACACGCGACCAATCACGCGAGAACACGTGGCAGTGTGGGACGGTGAATAAACGTTCTCTCGTGTGGGAACGGTTCTGTGTTTAATGAGGGTTTTTGATTTATTTTTAAAAAATAAATGGACTGGGACGACGCATAGAGCTGCCATTGCAAGTGCTCTTAGCCTCTTTTATTAATTTCCCTTGGCTTCCCTTCTAACAATCGCCAAATATATCCAAGAACCATTTTTGAATTTCATCTGTTGAGCAGGAGGAGGATCTTGACAACTACTTGGAGCAAGAAGGCTTGAATCCGGATCAATGCTGGAGATCAAAAGATGGGGTCGATTGGAACACGTCCCGTTTGGATGTAGAGTCAAAGCATATGGTTTCATTCATGGAACTCGTGCTTAAAAACACAAAGACATTAGACACGATGATCCTACTTTGGTTTAAGTTTAAAGACCTCGAGGTTCCAGCACTTTCTCACAACAACAATGTCTCCATTGTGGTCAGATGAGTGGTGAATCATAGGGTTTAGTCTTTACTCTTATTGAACCATTTTTTTATATTTGGTGTACTTCATATAGTTTTGCATATTTTGATGTTAAATGTTGTTATGTCTAACAAGGCAAAGAGAACACACACATGCATTATTTTCCATCCTAATGAATTATTAGAATCACAATGTAAAAAGTAGTAACTAATTTAGAGTGCAGCATGATGGAGCGGAGAAGACGATAGGCGGGTAATGCTACATTTGGGAAAGGGATTGATGGTATTGAGTCTCTTTAGCCACTTGTATCTCTTTTTCTCTCCATGTTCACTTCTTGTTTCACTCATTTTTCTCTTCTTGCTCTTGTTCTTACTATTATCCAATCCAAAGCAGCTCGGCGAGGATACATTTTCGTAGACAGACTCTCTCGATGACTGCAACGTGTAGATTTGGTTCTGGAGATGACACACCTTGTGAAAATGTTCATCCCTCATCTTAAGCACGCATCTAGCTAGCCTAACTGCTTCCTTTTTCATAAACAGCGCTTCAGTGGCGAGCTCTTCCAGGAGAGAAGTGAGTTTGTATCCGAGATTTGCTGTTTCCTCTAGAGCTACTTCTTTCTCCATGTCAAGTAACATCACAAGCTTCTTTAGCAAGTCAATTGTCTTGGAAGCTTCTTGCAACTTTTGTTCTCTGCGTTGCAACTCGTGCTTTGCGGTATCTTTCTCCCAGTTTGCAGTCATTAGCTGCGAGACTAACTCTTCAATGTTCTTGTGCTTATCACAAGTGGAGACTTCCATCCAGAGCCGGCCCTAGACACAAGCTGGTGAGGCATGTGCTTGTGGCCCCAAAAATATGTAGTTCTTAATCGGCCTCATTTACATAAAAGTCTCTTTAGTCTAGTGGTTTAAAGACGTGGAAATATTACTAAGGTCTCAAGTTCGAACCTTTACTGTAACACATTTTACCTGTTTTAATTTCTTTTCCTTTGTTTACAATATAGTTCGGCCCAAACATTATATTGGGCTTGTGGCCCCAGTTTATCTTGCGCCGGCTCTGCTTCCATCTGTTGAAAGGACAAGATGCTCTCTACTTCAGAAGTGATGTCAGTATCGGTATCATTGCCTTTTCCACTCTAACCACAAAATTTGAAAATGTTCCACTCTAACCACAAAATAATCATAATACAGATTTAATACAAGAGTTAAAGAAAGGACCAAAGTCAGTTTTGAAAAAAGGAAAGTAATTGTCAAGCAAAAGTATCATAAAGCAAGCATCTCATAGTCATAGAGAAAGAGTGGCAAAAGATGAAAAATATCTTTTTGCTCAAAAAAAAAAAAAAAAAAGATGAAAAATATCCAAACACTCGCAAACTCTCAGTAAAATATCCATATAAAATAGTATATTTTATAAATAAATAAAGTGACCACGCGACGTGTCGAGGCCTGCGCGACCGCCTCCTCCACCCTTAAATAAATATCCGATGCTGTCATTTCTTCTCGGTATCACCGAAGAATGACCGGCGCTACTAGCATCCCATCTCTCTCCGGCCTCCATGACCGCCGTAATCCACTGGAAGATAATCCCTTCTTCCACCCGTCCAATGGCTTCTACATCACTCCTTCTGACGTCATTCTCGCCCAGGTTGCCTACGACCTCTCCGCCCAATCCCAATCACGCGTGGCCTACCACAGGGCTGGTCCTCGCCGTGAGATCATGTACGAGCCATCGGCTGTGAAGGCGGCGATCGTTACGTGCGGTGGGCTGTGCCCTGGCATGAACACAGTCATAAGAGAGCTCGTGGTGGGTCTTTGGGAGCTCTACGGTGTCAGAGAGATTTATGGCATTCCAGCTGGCTACAGAGGCTTTTATTCCATGGAAGCCGTCAAGTTAGATCCCAAGGCGGTTCATGATTGGCACAAGAAGGGTGGTACTGTCCTCGCCACTTCCCGAGGTGGCTTCCATCTCCATAAGATCGTCGATGCCATCCAACTCAACGGTTTCAACCAGGTTGAGTTCTACAACATTAATTATATATCAAGCAGGCAAGTTGTTGTTGAGTTTGAACCAAATTCCCTCTTTTGCCTCTGTGTCAGGTGTATATAATAGGAGGAGACGGCACAATGCGTGGGGCTGTCGAGATCTTCAAGGAAATCAGCCTCAGGAAACTGGAGGTGGGAATCACAGGTATTCCCAAAACCGTGGACAACGATGTCGGCATCATTGATAGATCATTCGGCTTTCAAACGGCTGTAGAGATGGCTCAGCAGGCTATATCTGCTGCTCACGTGGAGGCCGAGAGCGCAGTCAATGGCATTGGACTTGTGAAGCTTATGGGCAGAAGTACTGGCCACATTGCTCTACATGCCACTCTTAGCAGCCGTGATGTGGACTGTTGTTTGATCCCTGAGATGGACTTCTACCTTGAAGGCAAAGGTGGGCTCTTTGAGTTTCTGGAGAAAAGACTTAAAGAACGCGGGCATGCTGTTCTTGTTGTGGCTGAAGGGGCAGGCCAAGAGATGATCCCAAGAAATGAATCACAGAAACAAGAGAGGGATGAATCTGGCAACCCTGTTTTCTTGGATGTCGGAGTCTGGTTTAAGTCAGTGCTCAAGGACTGGTGGGGCCGAGAGCATCCAGACGAGCTCTTCACCGTCAAGTATATCGATCCCACTTACATGATAAGAGCTGTACCTGCAAATGCTACGGACAACTTGTATTGTACACTCTTGGCCCACTCGGCCATCCATGGAGTCATGGCTGGTTACACAGGGTTCGTGCCTGGCCCAATCAATGGGAACTATGCTTATATCCCCTTAGAGGAGGTGGCACTGACTAAGAACAAAGTTAACACGAGTGACCACAAGTGGGCGTGGGTGCGCTCAGTCACAAACCAGCCTGATTTTGAAACGAATTTTAAGGGGCAATCACTGTGAGACCTTTGAGGAGTTTGATTCCATTAGCTTCCAGCGATCACAGGAAGAAGAACAATACATACGTAATACGTATCTTTAAAAAATAAACAGATTGTAACCAACTTTAATGACATTTTAGTGATATAATCATATTCATGTCAAGTTACTTTTACATTGCGACAAAGCGATTGGTGGTGTCCGCGACAACACCAACTTTCACAGTTTCAAGACATTCCAACTTGCCCAAGAAATGTTTCACCTGTTTCAGCTCTTGAAAAGAACCTCTATACTCTGAAATCTCTAGCACCTTCACTTGACATGTTAATAAACAACAAACTTCCTCCTGCTCCCTCACAATCACTCTCTGCTTCTTAGGGATGCAAGCACATGCATCTCCGCATCTATTTGTTAATTTGTGCACAAGACCCTGAAACCAGAGAACAATTTGAAATGGAAAACACTAACAGGATGAAAGAATCTCAATAAGGAAAATGATAATACCTTGAAGACTAAAGTGTGTAGGTTTGGACAACTCTTGAGGAGAAGTGGCATTACTTGCCAACCTTTTTCCTTGTTACTCTCAATATACAAATTAAGGAGGTTGTTGAACACCGGCATGGATTTACAGAGGAAATAAATTGCCTGATTTATATATGATCACACCAACAACCAAAAAAAAAAAAGCATATAGTGAGAGACCTAACTAGCTAGCAGTAGATTGATTCTAACCTTCTACAAACCAAAAATAGAAGAAGTAGCAGAAACTGACCTCAAGGGAATCAGGAGACAAGTGAAGCGTTGTAATGTTGGTTATACCCGCAACTAGATTTGTAACATCACCATCATAATGATGAACAGTATAATCAGAATAATCATCACCGTCATCATCAGAAGAACCATAATTGTTATATGACTCCCATAACCTGAGATTCAGCCTGGCTTCGATAAGCGACTCCAAATCAACAGACTGATAATTTCCGAAGACAAAACTGGAATAGTCAAGGTACACAAGACTTGGTGCTTCAAAACAAGATACTTTGTGGTGCTCTTTAGAATATGGAAGGTTGACAAAAACCACAAGTCGCTTGATGGATAAACTTTTCACAAACGCACCGCAACGTGGCAAAGCGAAATGATCAGCATCACGTATGTATAACACTTCCAACGCAGGACAGCCATCGAGGAGGCGAAAATAGTTGTCATAATTAAGCATGGAAACTGATAACAGAGAAAGTGACTTGAGCGCAGGGAAAAACACACGCTTGACTTCAAGAGAATATTGACCGGATAGTGTGAGCTTAACCAGTGTGTTGCTCGTCAACAACTCTCTCTCTCTATCTCCACAAAATGACAGCGTGGATCGGCGTGCAAGCGTAGTTCCAATAAACCACGTTCCTGTTCCATAGCAGTCGAAATCCAACGGTGGTATGCATCGTAATGGTCAAGTCTTGGTACATGACGCAGAGCGAATTTCTTCATGTGAGAATTGCTTAACAGAGCAAATGTCTTGTCTACGAAATCACAGAAGCGATCTGAACCACTTAGTGCTTCTTCTTCGTTTGGATACACAACCATCGCATCATCAAAATAAAGGCTATCTATATGAGTCAGCAGATTCCTCCACCTCTTGGACAGAATCGATGTCGAAGCAGCCACATTTGTCGGAAGTAAAGACAGGATTTTGCCAAGAATCTCATCTGGCAAATTGCTGATTAAATTTGAATCTCTAAAAGAATCCATAGCCATAAACTAAGCTTTAATTGTACCTACTACACACTAAAGCAACCCGATTAAGGGTCACAACAAGTTGAATGCGTTGCTTTTGAACAATGGAAGTGTTGGAATAAACAAAACCCAGAATCAAAGATAGATCCTTTAAATCGAAGGAGAGTGTAATTCAGAAAGAGACAGAAGAAAGACAAACTTACGACGGCAGAGGAGCCGAGAAGATCGAAAAGCTTCTTGCTTTGCTTGAAGATGGCATCTGAGAGAGAGAGAGAGAACACAAAGCTCTCTTTTTTATAATCTAAAATTAAAAAGTTGAGAAATTAAGTAAGCGCACTTGAGCTGCGCTAGTCTCTTATGTAGATTTGTTAAACACTGCTAAGGCAAATAGAACACATGCAAGCATTATTATTATTTATTATCCAATCCTAATGAATTATCAGAAATACAATGTAAAGAGTAGTAACTAATTTAGAGTGCAACATGATGGAGCGGAGAAGACGATGGGGTAATGCTACATTTGGTAAATGGATTGATGGTATTGAGTCTCTTTAACCACTTGGATCTCTTTTTCTCTCCAGTTTCACTTCTAGTTTCACTCATCTTTCTCTTCTTGCTCTTGTTCTTACTATTATCCAATCCAAAGCAGCTCGGCGAGGATACATTTTCGTAGACAGACTCTCTCGATGACTGCAACGTGTAGATTTGGTTCTGGAGATGACACACCTTGTGAAAATGTTCATCCCTCATCTTAAGCACGCACCTAGCAAGCCTAACTGCTTCCTTTTTCATAAACAGCGCTTCAGTGGCGAGCTCTCGGTTCTCTTCCAGGAGAGAAGTGAGTTTGTATCCGAGATTTGCGGTTTCCTCTACAGCTACTTCTTTCTCCATGTCAAGTAACATCACAAGCTTCTTTAGCAAGTCAATTGTCTTGGAAGCTTCTTGCAACTTTTGTTCTCTGCGTTGCAACTCGTGCTTTGCGGTATCTTTCTCCCAGTTTGCAGTCATTAGCTGCGAGACTAACTCTTCAATGTTCTTGTGCTTATCACAAGTGGAGACTTCCATCTGTTGAAAGGACAAGATGCTCTCTACTTCAGAAGTGATATCAGTATCGGTATCATTGTCATGAGGAATGACTTGTTTAGGGTTTTGATTGAAACGGTCCAAGAGAGTAGCGTAACCATCGTAGAGATCTTGACAGAGTGAGAGAAGGAGAGGACGTCTCTGGTAAAACCATTCAGCACGTTGAGAAAATGTTTCACCGGTTTGGTTTTCTTCAAGAGCAGAGACGCGCATTACTTGCATCCGAGACTCCAGCTCTGTTGTCATTCATCAAACATTTCAAACCAAGTAAGCACAAAAACATATATAAAGTTTCAAATTTTCGAATAGGAAGGTTAGTGTACCGGAGAGAGATGGAAACTGTGTAAGAGGAGACTGAGAGGCATCCATGGATTCTGTCGATTGCTGGTTAAGGGAAGGTAGAGAAGAAACAGGGGAAGCTCAAGGAAAATTCAAAAACCCATTTTTCAAATTATAAGGAAAAAGAAGGCAAACGGATGCATCAGTAAGAGATGGATATGGACATTAATGGACTTTGAAGAATTTACAATAAATGCTACAAATATCCGGAACGGATTCGTTCATCGAGCAGCATGAGTATATATATAACTCACCATGAAGGATTTTGGAGATTTGTTAAATCAGTAGAAAGCATAAAAGAGGCAGTAATATTCGCCGAAATCAAATTTGGTAGGAATTTTCAACACACGCCTCTAAATCCAATTAACTCCAGCCCATGTTTACTCACCATGTAGTGTTGTGGTCGACAATATAAACAAACCAAAACATCTCTAAACACAAATAATCTTAATAAAGATTCAACACAGCTAAAGAAAGTCAATTTTGGTAATCGTCAAACATAAGTATCATTAAGTATCATAAAGCATCTCATACTCTTGCTCATAAACATTGGCAAAAGATGAAATATCCAAACACTCGCAAACTCGCAAACTCTCAGTAACAAGTAGACATAAGACAAGTCTTAGAAAGTAAACAAGATTATTCATTAATTAGGTCATAAA
This sequence comes from Arabidopsis lyrata subsp. lyrata, assembly GCF_000004255.2. Taxonomy (NCBI): domain Eukaryota; kingdom Viridiplantae; phylum Streptophyta; class Magnoliopsida; order Brassicales; family Brassicaceae; genus Arabidopsis; species Arabidopsis lyrata. Next base: position 24,571,662 of record NW_003302555.1, read on the forward strand.
GATAGATAGAGGGTGCGAACCAACTCAGCAGTAGAACATAACACGCTTCACATTCTCTTTCAGTGCTGGGAGTGGCCTCACTGCAGCATTGATGTTAGGCCCACGTGTGTTTCTACCAGCCATTCCACCTCCACGTGCCATGCTCCCGCTAGCCATCGAACCACTGTCTGATGTCTCCGGCTCCATGTAGAATCGAGCCCTAAAAGCTGCTAGATGTGCATAATATGCAGGCGGCACTACAATATCCCAAAACAAAAACAAAACATTAAATACTTAATTCTCTCTTCTTTATGTCAAAATCAAAGATGCCATTAAGGGAGGGGGGGGGGGGGGGGGGGGGGAACACAATACTCACCAATTGAAACTGATCGTGTGCATCTTGCATACCTGTACAAGTCAAAAAGGTAGTTTTAATGTTATTTTCCTTGCTATCTTACGAACACTTGTAACAACGAATATGTAACAAAGGGTACAAAAATCTTACGTGTAACATAAGTTATTGGTCAGAGATTGAAGTCCATCTGCCGTAAAGTTGTTCTCATCCCAAAGAACATGGTAATGAGCTGGTCGAGAAGTTCCCTGTTCATGGAATTTTGATTTGTTAAACAGTTAAATAGGATCTCACCCACAAACTCATTTGAGATTACAAATTATACCTGTATACCAGCATGACTACAGAGGTAAAAGTCAAACTCGGTAGGGTGACAGATTTTAGAGTCCACAACAGTGCCTACAATTAACGAAGGGGTAAAAAAAACAATGGAAGGGATTTGCAGCTGATTAACTATACGCTCAATAAGCTTAACAAATATCCAAACGTGTCTCACCAGGTAAGATATTCCCACTTCTGTCCACCGAATGACGATCATTGTGGTTGTGAGCAAACAGCCTCGTGTGATGGCGCTTCTGCACCACCACAAATGTCACTGGTGGCTGATAACCAGCTTCCAGCGAAGCACAGGCCTAAAATGGGTTGAAATTAAAATCAGATTAAGCTGAAGACAACGACCACGCAACACAAGCCATTTGTTAGAAGTAACTCTTACCTTGCGGATAGCATCAAGTTCATAGAGTAAAACTTGGTAAAATTGTCCTTCACTGACTCCATCCCTGTGCAGAAAGACCATACCATACATTTTAGAAAGAGAGATACAAAGTTGTTTAGTCAAGTAAGTGCCATAGGAAGAGTTAATACCTGTAGAAGATGATCCTTAGCGGTTTATGCCCAGTTGATCTACGGAAGGCTATGAGTAACTCCCTGCTCAAAAGTAAGGAGAAAAATGTACAGAGCTGTTACTTGAGAGCAAGCTGAAGCTAAAAACTAATTACAAATATAGTAAATAAGAACAAAACGTACTTTATCATGCCACCAGTCACCACCCCTTTCTGAGGATCCTTCCACTCTTTGAACAGATCCTGAATGAGCTCCTGCCTATGCGCTTGAGCGCAAACTAATCCAGCATATTTAGTGATTTCAGGCCAATCCTGGGATGCCACAACCTGAAAACCAAAATTTCATTGTCAACTTTAAATGTTAAGGCCATGGAAATAAACAAAAGCATCCATATACAGAACTAGATGTTAAAGGAGAGACTAACTTACAGCAGCAATAGATGGGCTTGAATCCTCTCCAGGGTGAGGATGGGTAACATCAGCACCAAATATAATGGTGGGTCGATCACTGACTAGTGGAATCCGCCTTGATAAAGCATCAACAAGCACTGTATTCCTTCCTCCAACCTTCACATTAATCTTCAGCGCAACATTAGCCATGTATTGTTTGCTCATCTTAAAGACATGTTTTGTCAGGCAGCATTGAGAGACAATGCCAAGTTCAGTCTCACATATGCGTTTTAAATCACCTGCAATGGATATTATAGAGGAAGATAACATTAAAAGTGTGTTAATAAGAAGAAGTAGACGATGAGACATCCTAGAACATGGCTCATACCATATAATGATCCGTTATTGTCTGGAAGAATGACAATAAGCAGATCAATTTCCTTTCCTTGGGAGAGTTTTGAGGTGGCATCATGATATCTCGTCTTCAAGACCTTCTCTACTTGCTCAGGGCGAGCACTGACTGGTGGGAGGACTGGTTCAGGATTAAAGGCCTGCAGGTAAGAAAGAAAAAAAAGTAAGGGTAGGATTCAGCGTAGGAAAGGTTAATAAACTGATCAAGCTGTGCTTTACAAGACTCACCATGCCAGATACATAGCACATTTGAGCAAGTTCCTGACAAAACGTACGAGCTAGATTGTCCTGCACTTGCCTAGAAAAGTTGATGCAGATCCAATTATTCACCGTTCCACCATTGATCATTTTCTGCAAAGAAGACTCATATCAGCCAGACAACAACAGAAAATGTTGTGATCACTTTCAATAACGAAAACAAACAAATTCAGTGAGTATTTACATACATAGCTACACGAACAAACAATACACTCTTTGCAACTACTAGTCAAGTGCCACAGCCTTACCCATATCAAGAGAAAAGAATTCTAGAATGACATGCCTAAGCAGAGAAATAAATAAATAATTTTCTTGCTACTTACCTGGAAATACAGCTCAGCCATGATTAAAAAATATTCAAATATAAATGACAGCATAAGTATACATTTTTATAGGTAACAAAAGCAAATAACATTTGAGTACTTAGTTGAAAACCAGGAACGTTTTCATTTATTTACCTTATTCATCATGTTCCATTGACCAACTTGTGGCAGACAAGTCCCTTCCCTTCCAGACTCGTGGTACTTAAGCTGCAGAACAGTAAAATCAGATTGGAACCCTATTTTGAGAAATTAAGACACAGAGAAAAAGTGTAATAGCAAAGAGACAAATGAACGAATATTATACCCATGGTGGAGGCAGTATTCGAGCCTCAACAGAAGCCAGAGACGTACTTATTTTGATGCCAAACTCCTTAGCATAGGGATCTTCCTTATAATTATTGAGTTCTACCGTCTAGGCAATCAGAAAAAAAATTGTATCATGTTAGCAATAAACAATTTAGTCTTCAACAGCATATGAATACTGAACCTCAACATGCTAACAAAATTAAAAGTGATAAGTGCACAGCTAAATTAAGAGCACAATTCTAATGATGGCAATCTGCCTCACTATTTATTAAGTAAAGGCCTCGTGTCAAGGTAAATCACCTGCTTCAAGCAAACATTTGCAACCAAGTAAGAAGAAACAGGCTTTAAAGCTATTCATTCCATAATGAGCCTTTAATCCCAAGTTTATATGATTTAAAACGACTAGCAAGATATGAATTGAGAAAAAAATCACTTGCTTCAAGCAAACACATGCAACCAAGCAAGAAGAAACAGATTTTACATCCAACTATTTTACAATGAGCCTTAATCACCAATTTCCATTATTAAAACGACTATCAAGATAGGCTAACAATAAGAAACTCAACATTCAAGTGAAGGAAAACAAAGTTATCCAAAATAAAGAAACATACCCGTAAGATATCTTTTTCTCGTTCTAGGGGGCGCTGACAGGTAACCTTCAGCAAAGCAGTGATCTGTCTCTCATTCAATCTTTTCGAATATCGCTGGCCTTCAACAATCTTGCATACCTATGCAGCAACACATTAGAATAGGAAGTACTGGTGAGCTAATAAAACCTGATGATGTATTTCAAAGTTACCTCCATTGGTAAGTAATTTGGCCTGTTAGAATTCCCAACTTGCAAGCATGGTAGTTGAGTGTGCTGAATGCGAAAACCATATGTTTCGTGGAAGTATTCTACAACAGATTTCTGAGTATTTCGTTCATCTACTGGGAATCTGAAATGGATAAAAACAAAGAGTATAAAATTAATTTCATCAAGTTCAACATTGGCAAAATAAGAGTGGTAAATCCAAAACAAATACGCACGTCAATTCCCGAGTGGCCACAGCAGTCAAGCCAGAAATACGGTACTTCCGGCGCATGTTTCCTCGATGAGTCACTTCAACCTTGACACCTCTAAGAGCCTTTTTTATCTGTTGACAGAAGAAGATTTGAAGTCACTAAACAAAGAAAAGTAAATAAATACAACATTTCACTTACTACAAAAAGTGATCATACAATGATAACCAGAAAATTACAATTGTTTCATACCTTAACACGATCAGCATCAGATAAAGGTCGAGATGAAATATCCCGGTTAAGCAAATCACAGACAAACTTAATCACAGGGGATGCCTCTATGAATGCTGTCGATGACATATCTACAAAAGAGACAAAATTGCAGTACAATCATGAGCTAAAACATTACAAGGAGAACCAGATATCAAAAATTATTGAATGTAATTCAGCAAGCCATCACACCAATATTGAGTGATAAGCCCATCTGTGTAGGACGAATGCTTTGGTAGAATCCACGCCAGCTCTCCAAGCCATCCCCCAAAGATTGCTTTCTTCCTATATCAGGGGAATAAAAGGACCGGCCCACCGGAGTATACCTGTTTCTAACATGTTAGAAAACTAAACCAGCTGAGACTTGCAAGCATGGTAGTCAAGAAGCAAACATCCATAGGATGAGTAACCAGTACCTAGAGGTCGGCAGCTCACGAAGAACAATGTCAAGAACCTGCAGAGCTTCCTGTGGGGCATCTGGTTGTTTCCCCTCCAAAAACAATCCTAGGTGATGCAGATCAGCACGTGCAACTAGCTTGATCACAACTTTGAATTCCCTTTCTCGTCTGTAAAATAGGAAAAATGTTATTATTCTGAAAATTCCTTATTAGAAAATAAACAAGAAAACCATAAGAACTAGACCTTTGTCCTCCCGCCCCTTCTTCCTCATCAAGAAGATTGATTCTGAACTCCTTGGAAGTAAACGGAAGTGGTCCAGCAGTGTACAGACTTTTCCGACCATCATAGGCAGGAAGACGATTTCCAAGGTGAGATTCACGATAACTATCAACAAGTTGTTTCATCACAGCGCGATTAACACCCCTTGATGTAACTTCCGGAGTAATGGTTACCTAACAGAAAGAACACACAGTTTGTCAGGTAAATTCAAAAACAGACAATAGATGTATGGTAGCAAATACTAAGGGAACAAGGGAGCCAAAACTCACATCATACTGGTGCAAATCCTTATCAGGCAGTTCAGCAAAGAAATGGTTAGCCTTCACAACGCAACGCTTTCCACTCTGTCCTTTACCAGGCCTCATTGGAAACTTGTAAGCCTTGCTAGAAGAAGGTATAGGCTGGATTGCCTGACTGGGAGCTCCTTGTTCAACAGAGAGCTGTTCCAATTGCTGAGCCAGAACAGTAGGTTCCGGCACCTGGGTAGGACTCACCTCAGACAGTGTAGGCTGAGAAGACACCGCTTGATAAGTAGGTGAGGTAGCTTGATGCAGCTCGGGAACTGATTGTCTCTGCGGTGGTCCAGAAGAAGGTCCACCTCCACGGCCACCGCCATACCCTCCTCGACCTCCTTGATGAGGAGGTCCTCCTCTTCCTCTTCCTTGGTACTCTTGTGGACCACCATACTGCTGTTGCTGTTGTGGTGGTTGCCCATATCCACGACCACCACGACCTCCCTGTTGAGACTGAGGAGTATAACCTCTTCCACCTTGCTGTTGTCCTCCTCCACCTCCCTGCTGGAAACCACCTCTTTGTGAACCACGTCCACCACCTGAGACTGGACCAGCTTCACGAGACCCAGAGGCTTCACCTCCTGCAGATGGAGCATCCGTTCTTCTCTTTCTCACCATGATGATTCCTGTTAAATAACACCAAAACCCAAAAACAGTGAGTCATTTTGAAATTATCCTTGAAATATAGAAGCAAACATGGAAAACGAAGTAAGAAACAACCAAATACCAAATCAGGAAACGAAGTAAGAAAACAAGCACAAAACTATCAAAATATAAAAGCAACAGAACAAAAACCCTAAATAGCTTCAAAGACAAACGACACACACTCACGAGAAAACCAGCGATTACCTAAAGAGATAGAAAACCAAATTCAACCTCTCAAAGCAAACATGGAAAACGTAGTAAGAAACAATCAAAGACCTAACCAGAAAACGAGGTAAGAAAACAAGCACGAAACTTTAAAAAATTTGAAGCAGCAAAAACAAAACCCTAAATATCTTCGAAGACGAACACACACACCAAAACCGCTACGAAGCTGATAGATCCGAAATCGCAAAGATCAACGACACAAACAACTCTATCAGTGAACCATAACCCCAAAACTAAGCGGATCCACCAAATCGAGTGGAAAACTCGAGTAGATACACAGATCGAACACAGATTAAGTGAAGAACAAACAGAAAACCGCCGCGATTTTTACCTGAAAAACAATCTCTCGCCGGAGAAAATAAGCTTGACCGAGAAAATCCGTACGAAACACCAACCCTACGTCGCTCTCTCCTCTCTGTGTTCTCTCACTATCTCTCTCTAACTCCGAACAAACGAGATAACTCAAAGAAATGAGATTTTTACTGCTACACTTTTTATTCCACTTCTTTTTTTTTGGGCTTCAAGGGTTCTGTGGTTAGAGTAAGTTACGAAAATACCCTCGTCGTTAATAGCTGGCATATGTCCACGTGTCGAGTCAGGGTTGGGTCTTTCGAATGCTGACCCAAGGTCGTGTGTAGTCTTTCATTGTTTGTAATGCGCTGCTGACGTGGAATTGCATATTGTTTTTTAATCCGAAAAAAGAAGCTTCTCGAAAACAACAAGACGAAAAACATTTTTGTCGTTTATATACCAAATCTTTTTTTAGTTTATTTTAGTAACAGTATTTGTATTAATCCGATTAAATTAAATTAGTGTGATGCGTTACCTCGATTAATCTTCAAGAGTTAGTTGCATTAATTTACTATTTCTACTAGAGATAATGCATGCAGACAAGTCTTGAAAATTATTAGACCGGCCGTCATTAATCTTTTAGTCTTATTATTAATCTGTAGTAATTGATTAGGTCATATTTTTTCTTTGCTTACGGTTACGTATGTATAAAGGAATACGGATCTAATTAAGTACAACTGTTTAAAATTAGTACTTGAGTAGTGTGAAGATAAAACAGTAGCTAGAGAAAATGTCATGAGTCAAGACTAGTGAGTAATGAATTGTACATTGTCAAGGAGGATCCTTTTTCATCCAACGAAAGGCAAAATACAGCGAAACGTTATAATTGTCTAGACAATAAGTCTGGTAACACACAAATTCGCACTAGTAGAATCTACACACGTGCTTTTCCAGCTCTGTGTAGCTCAGCCTCACATCTGTGTTCATTTTTGCCTCGTACTTACTCTCTCTTTTCATTTCTTCATCTCTGTTTCTGTTGAAAAAATGGTCCTCTTTCAAATCTAGGCTGCTTCAGCTCCCTGTACTCCTCCTCAAAGCTACTCCGATGCTTTCCTTGCTTCCTGCCTCTACTGGTGAAGCCAGAGACATATCTCCCCCGAAAAACCTCCTGCAAAAACAGAGATCTTAGTTCTTTCTTCTCTAACTAAAAGCTAAGTTCGTTTTTTGTCAAACCAAAGCTTTTTCTACTCTTCTCCATGGCAAAAAGAGTCAGTTCCAGTTGGAAGATTTATTTTCAAGTTTCAATGTGAGATGAGAATCATGAATCTGTTTTTTCAACCGGACAGAAGTCTTTCCTGCTTTTGCAGAGACTTGCTCATTCTTCTAGCTATATGCTATGACTCTTCTACTCTATATTATTACCTTGTTTTGTGGCTACTCCTCTCTGTATTCACTGAAAGTTGGGTTTATGCTCATCAACCAATTGCCGATTCATGAATTGAAGTCTCTATCTAGCTAAGCCCTGAAGATATGTTCTTGGCTCAAGAAGGAAAGCTACCTCTCAGTTCTTGGAAGAAACAAGTCTCTCTCCTTGATGAAGCTTTCATGAATCCGCTTCAATTTTCTTCTTTCCATTCGGCTTCCACCATGGTTTCCCGGTGAGAAATTCCCCTCCTTTATTCTCTCTTTCCGTCGGATAACATGGACACCGGCGAGGAATCTGTTTGTTTTCGAAAGGTTACTATCTCACCTCCTGCCATCAATGGATGCGTTACGGCTTCGACGAGTACAAACACGTGAAGGTAGGGTTTTGTGCTCCAATTCTTTGGCAGTGAAGATTTTTTGGGCCTGGCCCAGTAAAATCAATTTATGGGGTGTTTCTGATCCACTAAAAAATTTGTGTACCAAAGATTTATGTGCTTTGATTTCCTCCTCTAAGGAGTGAACATTCCCATATTTTTCATATATAGAAAGATCATTCCTAAAATTAGACTATATTTTAGAATGTTCCTTGATTTCAAAGACGGGAGTTTCGAAGAAATCAATAACTATCCCTCGTTTTGAGGAGTTCTTTCTTTCGAAAAATAAGTTTTTCTTTGTAATTGTTAGTACGGTGGGGTTTCAATCTCCCTCCGGAACTAACACATGAAAATTCTAGCATGGAATTGTCAAGAGGCGGGTGCAGAACTTACTACTCGTCGACTGGAAGAGATGTGTCGTATGTATTCTCCAGGTTTCCTTTTTTTACCGGAGACTAAAAATGACCGTGTGCACCTTCAAAATATGCAAGTATCTTTAGGTTTTGACTCCCTTCAAACTGTTGAACCTATTGGTAACAGTGGTGGTCTTGCGCTTATGTATTCAAAAGATTATCCGGTTAAGCTTGTTTTTATTAGTGATCGGCTGATCGATATTGAGACTATTATTGATGGAAACCGTGTTTTTATTACATTTGTCTATGGAGATCCGGTAGTTCAATACCGAGAATTAGTTTGGGAACGCTTGACACGTATTGGCATTACTCATTCTGATCCATGGTTTATGATCGGTGATTTTAACAAAATTACCGTAAATCATGAGAAGAGAGGCGGTAAACGTAGATCCGAATCGTCGTTCCTTCCTTTCCGTTGTATGATTGAAAATTGTGGAATGATCGAGGTTCCATCTCAGGGCAACTTGTTCTCCTGGGTTGGGCGTCGTAGTTGTGGAGTTACGGGTCGCAGAGTTCGTCGTCTTATCAAATCGCGGTTAGATAGAGCTTTGGGTAATGAAGACTGGCACACAATTTTCTCCCACACAAATGTGGAGTATTTAAAATTATGGGGCTCTGATCATAGACCCCTCCTAGCTTCAATTCAAAATAGTCCGCCCCGAGCCTTTAAGCAATTCTTTTTTGATAAACGGTGGCTAGGTAAACCGGGGTTTAAGGAATCGGTTGTCGAAGGCTGGAATTTCCCTTCGCTTGAAGGAGGTCTTTTTACACAACGAATCAAGAATTGCAGACGATCCATTTCTAAATGGAGAAAATCAAATTCTACTAACTCGGAAAAATTGATTAAGGAATTACAAGACAAAATCGATAGCGCGCAAGAAGATGAATCCATCTCCGCCGAAGAACATCTTGGTCTAAAATGGAGACTCTGCGACGCTTATCGAGAAAAAGAGATTTTCTGGAAAATAAAGAGTAGAGAAACGTGGTATCAAGCGGGGGACAAGAACACCAAATTTTTCCACGCTATTCACCAAGCAGCGACGTGCCCGAAATAAAATTTTGGGCCTTCTGAATAATGATGGTATGTGGGTCGACAAGGAAGTGGGTATTGAGCACTTAGCGGTAGATTATTTCAAGGACCTGTTTACCACCTCTGACCCACAAGAATTCCATTTTGTTCTTCAGGATGTGCCAAATATAATCTCGGAGGATATGAATCAAAAGCTCACTAGAGAGATTTCACCAGAGGAAGTTAAAAAGGCCCTTTTCTCTCTTCATCCAGATAAAGCCTCGGGTCCGGACGGGATGACGGCCTTTTTCTATCAAAAGTTCTGGGATCTGATTGGACAAGACCTAATTAAATTAGTCCAAAACTTCCACTCTTCTGGATCCTTTGATAATCGCCTAAACGAGACTAATATTTGCCTGATCCCTAAGACCGATAGACCAAGGAAGATGACGGAACTTCGTCCAATCAGCCTGTGTAACGTTGGATACAAAGTCATCTCGAAGGTTTTGAGTCTTCGGCTTAAGAAACTTCTTCCGGATCTTATATCCGAGACTCAATCCGCCTTTGTGGCTGGACGACTTATCACAGATAATATTCTTATAGCCCTGGAAAATTTTCATGCCCTCCGCACAAACCCGGCTTGCAAGAAAAAATTCATGGCAATAAAGACAGATATGAGTAAAGCTTATGAACGGGTGGAATGGCCATTTCTTAGGGCCCTAATGCTGAAAATGGGCTTCGCTCAGCGTTGGGTAGATTGGATCATCTTTTGCATCTCCTCGGTCTCGTATAAAGTTCTTATAAATGGCTCGCCTAGAGGAATTATCAGACCATCTAGGGGCATTCGCCAAGGTGATCCTATCTCCCCTTTCCTGTTCATTTTATGTACAGAGGCATTGGTGGCAAAACTTAAGGATGCCGAATGGCATGGTCGCATTCAAGGTCTTCAAATTTCCCGCGCCAGTCCCTCTACCTCACATCTTTTGTTTGCCGATGATAGCTTGTTCTTCTGTAAAGCAGATCCGACGTAAGGTCGTGAATTATTGAGATTTTCCGTACCTATGGCGAGGCTTCAAGCCAACAACTAAATACTGCTAAATCCTCGGTAATGTTTGGTCATGACGTGGATAACACAACCAGAAATACCATTAAAGCGACAATTGGAATTCACCGAGATTGGGGTATGGGATCGTATCTGGGTCTTCCTGAACAGATTCATGGCTCAAAAGTTCAAGTCTTCTCCTTTGTTAGAGATCGGCTTCAAAAAAGGCTCAATACCTAGTCCGCAAAGTTCTTGTCCAAAGGCGGCAAAGAAGTCCTCATAAAGTTTGTTGCGCAAGCTCTTCCGACATATGTTATGTCGTGTTTCCTACTTCCCAAAGCGATTCGCTCAAAATTAAGCAGTGCCATTGCAAACTTTTGGTGGAAAACTAATGAGAACATCAATGGTATCCACTGGATAGCGTGGGATAAACTTTGCACACCTTATTCTGAAGGTGGTCTCGGTTTTAGAATGCTTGAGGAATTCAATCTAGCCCTTCTGGCTAAGCAATTATGGCGTCTTATCAAATTTCCTAACTCTCTTTTAAGTAGGGTCTTAAGGGGCCGTTATTATCGCTTTAGCGACCCCTTACACATAGGAAATTCGAATCGGCCCTCCTATGGATGGAGAAGCATAATGGCTGCCAAACCTCTTCTTGTCTCGGGTCTCCGAAGAACCATAGGCTCCGGAATGCTAACTAAAGTGTGGGAGGACCCGTGGATTCCCACTATCCCGGCGAGAGCTGCTAAGAGTCTTCTTGATGTAAGAGACCATATTCTCTATGTCAACGACCTGATTGATCAATCAACAAAGCTTTGGAAGCTGGACCGCCTTCAAGCATTGATGGACCCCGCTGATATTCCACTTATTTTAGGAATACGGCCAAGTCGTACCTACTTAAGTGATGGCTATAGCTGGTCGCATACCAAATCCGGAAACTATTCTGTTAAATCAGGATACTGGGCCGCGCGAGATTTATCTCGTCCTACCTGTGACCCCCCTTTTCAGGGACCTGGTGTTTCGGCACTTCAAGCATAGGTATGGAAGTTAAAAACTACGCGAAAGCTTATGCATTTCGCGTGGCAATGTGTTTCAGGCTGTTTAGCCACTTATCAGAGATTATGCTATCGTCATATTGGCAACGAGAAAGGATGTCCCCGTTGTGGGGCTCCGGAAGAATCCATAAACCATCTTCTCTTCGATTGTCCGCCTTCGAGGCAAATTTGGCCCTTATCACCCATTCCCACCTCAGGGCACATTTTCCCCAGAAGTTCCCTTTTCTATAATTTCGACTTTCTTTTCTGGCGTGGGAAAGAATTCGGAATAGAAGAGGAAACTTTGGAACTCTTTCCATGGATATTGTGGTATATCTGGAAAAGTCGTAACAGATTTTGCTTTGAAAACTTCAAAGAACCTCCTCAGGAGACTCTTGCCTTGGCTTTACGGGAAGCTTCTGTGTGGAAGAAAGCAAACATGAAAGAAGCAGCAGATCCCGAATCTCTTGCCCGGTCGATTCTACTTCCCGCGTCCTTCCCCAGGATCTCGGAATGTCAGATTGATGCGTCCTGGCACTCGGAAGACTCTCAAAGTGGACATGGTTGGGTTTTAGTCGACCATGACCGTATTCTTCAGCTCGGCTTAATGAGCTCGAGAAGGAGCCTCTCACCGCTCCACGCGGAGATTGATTCTTTTCTCTGGGCAATGGAGTGTTTGATCTCGCTAGGCATTACCAATGGCGCCTTCGCATCTGATTGCTCGGACATGATATCTATCGTAGACAACCAAGACGCTTGGCCATCTTTCGCAGCAGAAATGGCCTCTTTCCGTTCTCTCGTTTGTTTTTTTCCGTCTTTTAGCATTAGATTTGTTCCTCGAAGTTTTAATACTCGAGCAGATTGTTTAGCTAAAAAAGCTCGGGCTAGGAATAGTCTATTTTCCCATGTAAGTTCGTCGGTTCTTGATTGGCTCTCCCTAGCGGAGAGTCTCTTTCCAATATCTTAATAAAAATGGTGTTTGAAGAAAAAAAAAAAAAAAAAAGTCTGGTAACACAAAGCTGTACAAATTTTTTAGCTATTAGCTAGGGCTGTAAGCTTTTTCGAAATAGTGCAAAACTATAAGAAAGAGCTGTACAAAAAAGCTGAAAATAAAACTTTTAGTAACGCTTTTGATAAATCTTTTGTGATTGGTAACTGTCATAGCAGTACTAGTGTATACCGCTTTGATAATGGGTTCCCATCCGGACTCTATATAAAATAAAGTGAATGATTATAGTATAGAAATGAAGAGAAGAACTATTTATTAATTGAGATGGGTGAATGAGAATTGGTGGGGAACATATGAATATAGTCATTTACTATAGAAGTTTTCATAGAAATATGACCTGCGATTCCGGGGAAGTGATACTTTTTGACAGGTTTGCTATTTTTCTAACTTTGGGAATGTGGTGGAGTCATCACGTGGTATGATTTGTTTGTTTAATTCAATTTACACTTTTTTATATATCTACTTTATTCGACGGTTAGTTTCATTTGTTACTTTGCTTCTTGAATTTGATCTTATTTATTATAAATCTGTATTAATTACTTACGGAGTCAAAGATGATTTACACATATATAACCAAATTGGTTCCTCGTGTGTGAAGATGAAATAGGGGCTAGAGAAAATGTCACGAGTATTGAAGCATTATACGTACGTGTATATATAGCATTTGTCACTCACGATCTTTTGTTTCAATGCAACGAAAGGCGAAATCTTGGGAATAAATTTAGTTTTCTTTCTATGTAACTTTAAGTGATTAAGTCTGTCCCATAAAGAGGTTTCTTTGGGAACTAATTATTAGTTTTACTATAAACATATAACAATAATAATCAAGCGAGATGAATAAAAGAAATAAGATATGATTTCTTCTAGCGGACGAAGAACTCGTCAACTAACTACCTCAAGATGAAGATTAACGGCATATAAACCAAGTTTGATATGATCAGGGCCGGTCCGAATTGTTTCTAAATTTTCTTTAATGCCTTATGCATAATTAACAATTTGGACATTTTTGTTAATGTTAAAAAAAAAAATTCTCCCAAAAAAAGTGTTTAATAATGTGAGACCCTAAGCGGTGGCTTCACTTGTTTGCCCTCCGAACCGATCCTGGATATGATTATCCTTAGGGTAAATGTGTACGTTGTTTTTCAATGCGAGCTATGGACCCTCGCAAGTGTATTATGTTGTTTAAACGTATACATTTATTCTGTTTTCGAGGCTATCAAGATCAGCGTACGTAATTAGGGGAACCAACGCACATGCATGCATGCCGAGTAACCGATCGAGCCATTGGAATGATGAAGAACGAAGACTTTGGTTTACTATAGAGGTTTGGGCTCCTCGAGGACTACGTACTAATTGGTCATGTTTGAGTAGATTCGTGCGGTCTTGACGAGAAAGGACTCTCACGATTCGGTTCTCTTCTATCGTCAGTAAATGTATTTGCATATATTTCCTTTTCGTGTTAATGAGGGTGAAAGAATGTACACTTTACCTAACAAGAGAAATAGTAAGGTTACGAATCAAATATTCATTTTAATTTCTTTTGGTAGAGTATAAAAATTGGAAAATAGCAAATACTCTCAAAAAGTATCACTTCACCTAAACCGCAGGTCATATTTCTATCAAAACGAATTAGAGTTATCTAAATTTTAAAGTAAACTAGGCTAATACCCGCACAATGTGCAAGTTTTTCCATCCATAATTTGTTAGTTATAACGATTTACATCGATTGAATTAATTTGATAAATAATTATTTTGGTGTTTTTTTCTAATAATCATTTTGATATATTCCTCTAACTCTCGAGTAAATAATTCATTCTATTTTTTTTGTATTTTAATTTATGTTTAATTACATTGTTTAACACTTATTTACAATTACTTATCTTAAAACCAAATATGTATTTGGTTATCTTTAAAATAATTTTAAATAAACGAAAAAGTAGTGTTGATTTAGTATCTTATATTTGCATTAAAATAAACTATAAATTCATCTAATATTCATTGGAACTAATCCTATATATTATAGTATATGAAAACATGAAATAAAGTCTAATATCATATTATTTATTTTTATATGTTAATAAAATCTAAAATTTAATTAAAATTCTATTGATTTTATGTTTACACATAAGTTTATACAATTTAGACAGCTAAATTTAAATAATTTAATTTCTATATGAGTTTGATATACTTTTGTAACTAATTAAATTGAATTTACTTAATTAATAAGTTAAATATGTCAATTTCATATAAACAATAATTAATGCATGATTTAAATTTTTAATTAAAAAAACAAAAAAATAAATGTAATATGTTATGACACATGGCACTCTCTCCACTGTTGACATGGCAGAAGGAAATAGAGAATTAACCAATTTTTATATATATGATTCAAAGTTTGTTTTCTTTAGTGTTTAAAACTAACAAAAGTAAGTCTGGCTTAGGATTTACTGAAAAGAAAAGTCAATGCCATATTATGCTGCTCGGTTTCTAGGTTATAGCACTAATAAGCCACTAATTGTTGAGATTTTTTTTTTAATGTGAATATGTGATCGTTTAGTTTTAATCAACTAGATGTAACGTTTTTATTTCTTACTTCAAATTAAATATTGACGGTTCAATATTCGTAATGTAATTATTTTTCTACTAATTTTGTCACCTCCTCACCTTTTTGACTCAACTCACAGTTTGTCGTGAAATGTAAGTTGTAGAAAAAACAAGGATTGGAGTTCCAAATCGAGATACGTAAGAAGCAGTTTAGAATAAGAAGGTTACAAAATTATTATGAAAAAGATGTTTGAACGAAGACTTCGTGTAAAATTCCATAATTATGAAATTAATTCTTACTTAGCGAATGGTTGAATAGTGACCATTCTACCGAAAAAACGTTGTAAATGCTATCTTAATCATTGGATATTATTCAATTCTCAATTATTTTAGAGAGTTACATTTCAATTCTAATTCATATCCATCACACACGTTCACAGAGAAGAAAACATTCGATTCTCTGTCATTTCTCAACATCAAGTCAATTAAATTACTTTGACCGCCGGTCAAAAAACTTCATGGACTGCGAAGTGACATCTGTGGGACTCATCAGGCTATCTTCTAAGGTCAAGGGCTGCATTCATTATGAGTTTTAAGTTTTAACAAATGGTAAAAAAAGTTTTCAAAAAAAAAAAAAAAAACAAATGGTAAAAAAAAAAGAGATAAATGATAATTTGGTGGGGCAAATATGAATTTACTTAGAGCATCCACAATGGGGTAAGTGTGAGTATGGGTGTAAAATTTTTTTTATTATTATAATTTAAAGAGAGAGAGAAAAGAGAGAGAGAAAAGAGAGAAAGAAAAAAAGAGAGAGAAGGAGAGAGAGTGTCTTACACCCGGGTGTGAGGAGAGAGACAACTTTTCTCTTATTTTCGATTACTTTAATAGTCACATTCGGGGAGAAAATGCGCCATTGCGCATGGCCTTAGAAATATGACCTACGATTTTAGGGAAGTGTTACTTTATTGTTGGGTACAAACCAACGTCCCACATCGGAAGTTTAGAAAAGAAGTTTCTAATATATAAGTAAAGTCCAACTCCAATTAGTATGAGGCCTTTTGGGAATGGAGCCCAATAACAAATCCGTGCGGGCTTGAGCATGTAGGCCCAAAGCGGACAATATCATACTAATGGAGGAGTTGGAATGGGCTTGTAAAGCCCAATAAATGGTATCAGAGCCTAGGTTAAAAAATGTGGACCTAGGGGTGTGGGCTAAAGTTCGGTGTGGTAGAAGCCCTCAAATGTGACACGATAAGTATGTGCCTCAAGAACTTCGTGAATAAGAAAGTACCGAGTTAGGGTGCCTAGGTTTCGCTGAAGAGGAGGCCCAATGTTCGTGGTCCTTAGTTTGAAGGGGAGATTGTTGGGTACAAACCAATGTCCCACATCGGAAGTTTAGAAAAGAAGTTTTTAATATATAAGTAAAATCCAACTCCAATTAGTACGAGGCCTTTTGGGAATGGAGCCCAATAACAAATCCGTGCGGGCTTGAGCATGTAGGCCCAAAGCGGATAATATCATACTAATAGAGGAGTTGGAATGGGCTTATAAAGCCCAATATTTATGACAGGGTTTGATATTTTTTTCTAATTTTGGGAATGTGGTGGAGTCATCACGTGGAATGATTTGTTTGTTTAGTAGTATTCAATTTTTACTTTTTTCTTCATCTAATTTGATTTGACGGCTCTTTAGTTTTTCACTGGTTACTTTGGTCTTTACCTCAAATTGGTGTACTCAACAGAAAGCTACTTGATAGAAAACCCATTTGAATTCTTATCATTTTTTTGGTAATTGAGTTTTCATATACGGACGATACATCAGGTCGACACGACGATTGATATCAATGAAAATGAATAATTACAAAATGGTGGTTTTTCAAATAAAACAATAATGATACTATGGACTATTTAGAGAAATAGTTAAATTTTCTACAAACATATTTCTTTTGTTTTCAGACAAATTTCATTTATAGGGCCCATAAAAATAATAATATCTTGATAAGAGTAGAAGATAACAAGATGCAGAAACGATATGATTGATGTAAACCAGTGTTAGTACTTAGTACCATCTTGATTCTCATAGTCATAGGTCTTATATTCATTGCGAGATCTTTTGAACTCCATCTTGTACTCCTACCATTTTTTAATTTGCATAAAGCATATTGTAATTTGATTACTTACACGCAATATTGTAATTTGATTACTTACACGCAATATTGTAACAATTCTTGGACTGTTTGACGATTCAATTTTGTGTATTGGACAGTTTAATGCAGCAGAAAGACAAAACAAAAGATTAGATATTGACTATTACTAACTAGTTCTTGGTTATGATTCAATAGTTTTTCAAAACAGAGATATTCTTTTATGAATAGAAAAAACATCAATGATTCTATATTTCTACATGTCAATTTCAGCCATGTGCATTGCTCTAACTTTTACTTTGGAGAATTTGAAATTATCCAAATACGACCAGTAAGAATAATGAATAAAAATTATATTGCTCAAGACTCTTTGGACCCTGGAGTGGTTGGTCGCAAGTTGCAACCATCCTCTAATACATCGCAAATTTAAACTTACTAGGATTAGTACATACAAGTTAAAGATGTCTGGATCTTTGTAAAATCTGACTAATATCGAAAAGCAAATGCAATGGTTGGAACATGAACTCTACTCTTAGACCTGACCATTGGCTCTGGTTAGGATCTTCTTTTCTGTTTCCATTTCCTTAAAAAAAGATGGACCAAAGTGAGCTATTATGTTTGTTTACACATCGATTCTGGAAAAGCATAAAATTGGGAAACAAAGAGAGATTAGGATGTGGAAGCACTATGGATGGTATTACAATGGAAGGAAAGAAAGGAACCTGAAGCTATTCATTTGCTGAATCCATGATGAGTTTAGTTTGTCACACTCTGGGAACATGTGATGACTCGATAAGCAGCGTATCTAACACAGACTTGTAGGGCGTCTTGAGCTTGTTTCGAAACATGCAAACACATGGATTACACCCACTGGAACATGAAACAACAGAACGAGGAAAGAATCCATGAAAAACAAGTGAGAAAAACCTGGTTAAAACAACCCAGACATATCTGGAAGCGATTGAGGTGTATCTTCGGAGTCTGATACTTTGGTAGAGAGCAGCATTGCTTGACTTTAGCTGAAAATGTTGAGCAAAAGAAGAAAATAGATAGCTGACGTTTAACAAATATAACTAAGAAAGAGTGGACACACCGTTTATTTATCATAATCGTCCCGAGCCATTAAACACAGTACATCAGAATAGAAAACAGAAATGTGTCTGAAACATCTTCACAGGATTATCACAAATCAGAATTTGTTTTGCTAGAACATTTTCCCAACACCATCTTTTCTTGGGACGGATTCTGAAACATCCATCCGGCACCAATTACCCATCAGAGATGCCATTTGATCAACCTTATCATACAATCCAAGAAGCCCACCGGTGTGTATGAACAATATCTTCCTTCCCTCCCAATTTTTGGGATCTTTGGAGATCTCATTTATCAAACCATACACAGCTTTCCCACTGGATAAACACTCGAAAACCAAAATGTCAATCTAACTATATATTACGATGCTACTTTGAGATATTAAAGGAGTAACCATGACCTTAAACATTACTAGGAACAAGGAGGAAAAAGAATGACAAACATACCTGTAAACAGGATCAAGAATAACACCAGTTGAACTTGCTACTTCCTTTACAAACTTAAGCTCCTCTGAAGTGTTCATGGCATATCCCTTTCCTTTGGCCTTCAATAAAACCATAAGAATCAAAAAGTAAAACCAGTGTATACCTAAGAGAAACGCATTTATCACAATTTTCGACTAATTGGTGTTTGCTAAGGAGCCAAGAGAAATAACAAATGCGATATAGGTAACACATTTAAAAATTGCAAAGGAAGTCTAGAGTTCCTGCAAAAGTAAAAAATCAAAACAGAGAATCCATGACACTCACATTGTGGATGCTAACAATATCACGAGAGTTAACACCAGCTTGAAGTCCATCCAAAAGCCCTTGGACAAAGTCATAGAAGTAATCAGGATCATCGCAAACCGAGAAAGCATGAACCTGCATGATGAATGAATTATAACTAGGCCATCTCTCTATTTGACAGTGAGTGATACACCTAAAACCGAATAACAGATGGGCACACCTTGGCTTTTAGAGCTCCCAACCAAGACCCCAATGAAATACCAGCAATTGTACCACCACTAGCAATCCAAAAGAAAACTAAGATGAGAGTGAAGCAAACAAAAGTAAAAGGCAAGAAAAAAATTACAAGGAAAGCAAAAGCAGAACCTGCCACATGCTACCACAATATCATCAAATTTCAGACTATCAGGTCTACTTTTCAGCTGCTCCTCAATTTCCCTTGCTGCTTCGATATAACCCCTAGACGATCATTGCAGGGAATTCAGCATTAAAAGAGCTCAATCCCGGTTTGTCAAGCAATAGAGTAATGTCTATTCAATCTAAAACAAATGCTTAAAACTACACACAGGTTACTGCACAGAGCTAGATTAAAATAGTCTCTTAAGAGAACACACTCTCACCAAGTTCCCAAAGAGTTTGATCCCCCAACCGGAATAACATACGGTTTTTTACCTTCCTTTTCGAGTTTCTCTTTCAGAGCATTAGTAAGAGCCTATCATTACCATCACAAGAACAAGTTTTGATCAACAACATCAAGCTAAGTAAAACTTCGTGTTCTTAGTAAGTAAAACTTAATGCAACGGACTTAACCTCACTCCCAATGGAAGAATACTCTTCCTTAGAGATGAGATGAACATTAGCTCCAACGAGACGCTCGACAAGGAGATTCCCAACCAATCCAGGATCTTCATCAGCAAGAAGCTGCAAACACACACATAAACATGAATTCACGAAAGGGTAAGTGGAGATTTGATCGAAGTAAGGTGAAGAATCAGAAGCGAGACCTTGGAAGTACGGAGAATAAGATGAGAATTGAGATTGAGATAGTTAGATGCGGTGGCTGTAGCACGACAATGATTGCTCTGAATACCGCCGATAGTGATTACGGTGTCGGCGTTTTGATCAACAGCTTCCGCCATTAAGAATTCGAGTTTTCGGACTTTGTTTCCACTCAATTCCATTCCGGTGAAGTCATCGCGCTGCCAAATTCGTTAAAAATCGGTAAGTAAAAGGAAGAAGAGAAGCGACAAAAAGAGAGAAGAGAGACCTTGATCCAGAGTTCAGTGCCATTAGGAAGACCAGGAAGATTCCATCGATGGATCGGCGTAGGAAGCTGAAGAAGAAGATGATCAGTGAAAAGTAATGGAGAATGATAATTGAAATTGAAATTGACGTACGTGAGCGAGAGAGAAAGTGTGGGAAGGAATCGGAAGAAGATGAGAAGCCCAAGAAGGAGGAGAGTAAGTTTTTTTTGTGAGAAAATCCGCCATTGAAGGAACGGATGTTGCAGACATTCTTCTTCTCGCAAGCTCGAGCTTTACACTTGAGAGTGTCAACAAAAATCGTCCTCTCATTGCTTCTTTCTTCTTCAGTTGTTGACTCTCAAATGTTTCTCTTTTATGGGCTGAGGCCCATTGATACTCGGGTCGGGTCGGGTCGGATCTTTGGGTAGTTCGGATTAATCGGAAAGATACAATTTTTACAAAAAGACTTTTGGTTCAATATTGTTAGGATAAATCATTTTCGGTTTTACGGGTAATCGAATTTCGGTTACTTTTGTTAATTTGATATTGGTTAAATTTTGCTAATTTTCGGTTGGAGTTTCAATAAAAAAAAGTTGGTCAATTTTGCTAAATTGATAAAAAAATTGTTTTAAGTACTTCAATAGTACAATTAAGTTCATCATCCAAAACTAGGCGTGGGCAAAAAAACCGCTAACCAAATAACCGATCGAACCGAACCAAAAAAAACCGAACCATATCCGAACCGAAGTTTTTAAAATAACCGAATGGTTTGTAAAATCCTCTATCCAAATTAACCGAAACCGAACCGAACCGAACCAATAACCAAACGGTTAACCGAAATATCCAAAAACCTATAAGATACCCAAAAATAATATCCAAAACTATAATTATAAACTCAAAATATTAATTATTTATAGAATCAAAACAATCAAATACTTTAAATAATCAAAATATTCAAATATTGTTTGTTATATTTGTCAAAGTTAAATACTCTCTTACGAAATTGAATCAAATTTTAATTTTTTTTCTAAAATTTTTCTTTTTTTTTAGTTTCTTTTTGTATTTTTTTGGTTAATTTTGGTTAGTTTCGGTTATATTCGGTAAATTTTGGTTAATTTGGGTAAAAAACCGAACCAAACCGAACGTGATAAAAGTTTGGTTAGTTACGGTTATCCATTTAAATATCCAAACCGAACCGAACCGACATTCTTAAAATATCCGAATGGTTATTATATTACGATATCCAAACTAACTGAAACTGAACGTAACCGAACGAAACCGAATGCCCAGGCCTATCCAAAACAATAACAATTCCATGATTTATTGTCTTTTGAAATTCATATCCAATATATAAGTTTACAAATCACTTATATATCATGGCGACATACACATATATGATCTTCGCATATAGGTATTACAGTTTGGTAACGACATTTTTTCTGTCTACTACACTCATAGGTTGTGTTACATCGTATGTTTGTAGATTTTTTCACCGTGTATGACTTAGGAGGAGTACACTCACAAGTTCCATTGTTGCAATATGCTAGACCTTTGACACAAGGCAGAAGATGGCACTCATCGTTTCTTTGACACTTGGCCTCCACCAAATCTTGTCCTGCATATGTATATGCAATGTGTTAGTACAACATAATTTGTCATAAAGAACAAAATGATTATAAGATTAGTTTCCAATCATTTTTTTTTCTAGGCTCATTTTCTTCTTAATAATACTTTTTGCTTGTACCTAATATCACATTTAAACAAAAAGAGGTTGATCCGATTTGGTGTTATAAAAGAAAATCAACTTTTAAAATGTTAGAATAAACGATACTTTTTGAATTTGAACTTTTGTATATAACCTTTTCTATATTGAAAATTAGAGTTGTTTGAAATATAAACATTTTAGAACGATTTCATTTTGTTGTCTCTTTTTATTTTTGTTAAAATATTTCGTTCTCATAACAACTTATGACACATTTAAAACATGGAACTTGAACAAATAAATTTTCATTCTCGGATTTTCAAATTGTATTCTCATACATGTTTCAATGTATCAAACTGCAAAATGAAAAGAGAGTATACTTACTATATACGACGATAAGAAGAGAAACAAATAACATAAATTTGAAGGAAATGCTCTTCATTCTCCAGGCTAATCTTGAGTTTTTTTGTTTTGTTTTACTCTTGTGGTGAAGTTGAAACTACTCTTCATAGCTTTTTATAGTCCATTTATAGAGTTTGAGTAGGAATATTTGAAGATTTGGTTCCAAAAATTGTAGGTGTAATAATACTAGTAGATTTTACAACAATTTTTGGAACCAAATCCTCGGAAGCTTATTTCCAAAACAAGCATTAACTTCAGATTTGATCAGTTTATAATTCGATTTGTATGTACATGGTTTGGATTGTTAAGAGAAATCATGCCTTGATGATCATCTCCATATCTTCTTTCCTTACTTGTAGATATGCTTTTATTACGTTTAACCTAGAACATTCTCTTGTACATGATACTAGAATTTAACCCGCGGTACACCGCGGACTATATTTTTTTAAAAAATGTAATGTTATTTTTTAAAAGATTAACTAAATATATATTATATTAGTTTGTATTTTTAAATGTAGATATCTATCTATGTATTATTTAGTCTATGATTACTATTGTTTAGGTTTTAATTTTTGAAGTATAGATACGAAAACATACATTTTTTAAGTAACGATGTATGGTAAATTTTAAAATTTTGAATATTTTACTCGCGGTATACCGTGGATTGACTTTTTTATAACTAAATTTTTTAAATTTTAAGTTGTATTTGTTTTGTTAATATTGTATGTTTTGTTTTGTGTTTAAGGTTATATAATTGTATTTTGATTGTTAATTTTAGGATTTCATTCGTGATATACCGTTCTTTATTAATATCGACCCAAACCCGTCATCCCATATAAACCCGTCTATATTAGCCTGTTAGCTAAATTATTAGTGTTATAAAATCCAAGAAATAAATTATTATTGTTATAAAATCCAATAATTTTGGATCTCCTTGAATGATTTTAAATTTATACTACTAATATATATTTTGAATTTATCATATAAATTATATGATTTTTCTATGTGAATATTTTGATTATTATAAATTAGTAGTTTTATTGTTATGCAAAATGTTAATATAATTATTTGCTATAAATCGGTTTTATGCATATTTTGTGGAGTAAAATTTACGGAATTTTTTTTGAAGATATATGGAAAGATTGTGTAGAGATTTTTAGAAACAAATTAGGTAAGATATCGTTTGGTTAATATCTTTTATTTAAATTTTACAAAACCAAATAATAAATGTCAATGTATTTCAAAACCGTATTCTACCCTCGTATAATATAATGGAATCATTCAAACGAAAAAAAAAAAATGTCAATGACATAGACTCGTAAATAAGATGGAACTTCAGGATTTATTTGCTAAAGATACTCCAAAAATGTATATATAGATATATATGCCTCTGTATTTATGCAATATACAAAAACACATTCTCTACATGGTATCAAGAGCATAATCGATACTCTGTTTTGGCCGCCTCTTCTCTTATTTTTTTTTTCTCTTTTCTTTCAAATCTCAAATCTCAAATCTCTGTGCCTCTGTGTTCTACTTTCTTCTTTCTTCAACAATGGCCGCCACTGCTGAAACTGTTGACCCATGGATTATTCGTTGCAAATACTTTTGGACCGTTAGAATTATTGTAAAATTTTGTTAGGCTAAGGGTTTTATCCCAACAATTAGACTATACCATGCCTAGTTAGGTTTTCGTTTTAACCGGTAGATTTGTGGGTTCTTGTAAACCACCATATAACCTATCATCCCATTCAGGTAGACCAAAGGGTTCTTGCACAATTAACCTAATTGAACCAAAAACAAATGTGCAGAAAAATAAAATTTCTTTAGGCGGTTTTATCCCACCAATATTGATGAAATTGTTTTAACAAATGTGCAGAAAAACATATCATTCCACTCAGTTCCATATAAACAGAGGAAGTATTTCACAAGAATTCCATTGTCATTTTTGTATATTAACAGAGTCAGAACTCAGAAACATTAGGTACATATATACAACAAAGCCAGTGCCAGAAATCAAATCAGTAAAGCTTGTGTTATAACCTCTCACCGAGCCTAGTCCATCGGATTCAAATCCTCTGGCTCTGCTCCTTCACGGCTCTTGCAGCGGCGCTGTACCATGCCGCTGCAGCCATTGCGCCTGGATCAGGAATCGATGCAAGAATCTCAGCTGATACATAGCTTGATCTCCCGGCCTGTCCTCCAATCCCATAATCCATCACATCAAAAAAAAACAAAAAGACATACATCCAACACATTACGGTGATCTCAGTGATTGCAATTTTGTAGCGATTCACTGGGAGCGTTTAAAGCTCACCTGTGCTTGCATATGAATGGTATATTCAGCTCCCGCGGTTGCAGCTTCAGCAGACAGAACAAAAGCAGCAATAGGATCCTCCCCAACACTCAGCTTCTGCTCAAAATCAAAGTAAAGCTCATTACTACTTGACCAATATCAATCAATCTTTAATAACAAAAAGTAACCTATTGATCAGTCACCTCCTCAAGGACTTTTGACGCTGGGATGAGCGCATCTAACATCGTTCTATAACCGGCAGTTGCTCCACCATATTTACTGACAGCAGAGATTGATGACTTGAGTGCTTCAGACCCTGATTTCAAGAAGAAATCAGATTCATAGGCTAACATGTGCCTTTTGAAATAACTAACGACAATGCAAGCAACATATCTTACAATGTTTTGGAGTGGTTTCTGACTGAACGTTAGCTTTTAACTCCGCATATGCTGCCTTACAGAGGAGATTGTAACTGGTTTCATATGAGACAGTGTCATGTCTTATATCACCAAATGCATGATCAATTTTAGAGAACGAAAATTGTCAAATTAACTGCGTTGATTTACATTATTCCACTTGTTCCCCCCATGACTCTTCTAATCGATGAACCAATCTCACTCACTGTTTCAGCAGCATTGTTAAGTGGATAACTATAAAAGCGAGAAAGAGAGGGTATAAATTGCACGTAAACAATCAAGCTACACAGAGGGGAAGAAGAGGTCAAATTGTGTTCAGAGTAAAGTGACTCACTACTTCTTCATGTCCTCCAGAATAGCTGTTGCGCCTCTACACATCTATGAATAAAATTTAACGCATGCATAAATGCGAAACTTTGTGTTATACTTATTAAAACAATTGGAAAACAGGACTTACTGTTGATCCACAGTCCCCATCACCTACTTTTCCATCCCATTCGTTCAAACTATCCTTTAAATTTATGACTACAGTTACTGCTGCTTCAATAGCTGCCTCAAGAATTTTCCCTTGATGACTAAGCTCTTGAGGTCGGCCTAAAAACTAAAACAGCAGAACAAGTTAACATGATTACTTGGCAATTTCTCATGAAAGTTACAGATTATCACATCTCATTGAAACCCTTGTAAATCGACGAATTGTATTTTTATCGAACTTAACATTTACCTCTTTGTTTTTTGTTGATCGGAAGGACAGTGGAACGGGGATCTTTGCTGGTGGGCGGCTTCCTGGAAAGAGAGATCTGGCTTGAGCTCAAAAAAAAATCAAGCCTAAAGGAAATAAAATAGGAGACCACAAACACAGAACCAAATAATGATACATAATGAAGAATTTACAATCTAATACAAGTTCCAAAGGAAATATCAGAGGAACAAGAAAGACAATTTAACAAACATGTCACAGACCATCTGTGCTAGCTGGCCAACTAGGAGCCTTGGTCGGAGCATCCAAACGCTCTAAAATAGACTGGTCAGCCTTCATGATCGATATCGAGAACCCTGAGAAGGGAAGAAGTATGAGAGCAACAGCACAAAACCAGTGACTCTACATAGACACAACAAAAAAAGGTCACCTGCCATATCAAGAGACGTCATAAATGATCCAGTATACACCCTATCAACGGCAAGCCCATATTCCAGCTGTAGTTTTGGGACTGCTTTTCCAGCAGCAATCATAAGTTCCATTAGAGGGGTACCACCTAAGCTGCAGAACAACAGGAAAAATAAAAGTATTGCTTGATTAAGCAAACTCGTTATACTATAAGTGGGTATCATAGATATGATAACATTATGGTAATGGTGAAAATGAGTACAAGGATCACCTAAATAGGAAGATGGAATATACAGCCTTACCCATTAACCATCAGAACCACGCTGCTACCACGTGTAATTGGAACATAATTGGTCTCCTGCAGTTGGAAAGAATGCATAGGCCAATGAATGAAAAAACGGTACATGTATTTTATTAACAGTATCATTTTGGAGATAGTAAGTCAATAACCGTAAAATCAAGATGGTTATGGAAAGAAGAAGCAGAGAAAACAGGAATAGTGTACATACTGGACTCAGTATCTGTTGAAGAACATGGGACACTACAACTTCCACAGGTTGAATGTCGACCACAGCAGCACCAGGCTCCCCATGCTGAGAGAAGGTTCAAAAATAGCAAGCAAAAAAAGTCAAAATATAAGCAACGGACTGTGCTCTCACTTTCCTATGGCATTCAAGAAAATAAGAAGGGAAACAACATACAACTCCAAGCCCAAGTTCCATTTTCTCTGGACCTAAACGATCTGATGTAACCTGTCCTGGAAGCGCACAAACAGATAGTGCAACACCCATGGTCCCAACCATTTCAGATGCATGTTTTGCTTCCGCTGCAACTTCTGCTAGAGAAAGACCAGCAGCAGATGCTGCTCCAGCAACCTATCCTTAACAAAGGATATACAAAATATAAGTGCACAAAAGAACCTGCGACTTAGACATCACAGACAAATAAAAGAAAATATAATAACAAACAAGATGAGGACGATTGACTGCAAACGCAACTAAGAAATGCTAGCTTAGAGTGCGGATAGAGGGAAAAAAACATAGAAGGAAAATTGAGAACCTTATGGACAAGAATTGTTCCCGCTAAACCTCTGCGTCCAGCTATGCCAAGCGGCGGGGGTAGAGCACAATCGTCTCCAACAATCACAGTCTACAAAAGGGATCATGTCATCATCCTATCCACCAATGCTCTTACCAAATTCTAAACAATAAATAGACAGTTACCTCCATTTCGAAACCCTCAGTTTTTGCTTGCTCAGCTGCCAGGCCAAAGTTCAAGCGGTCACCAGTATAGTTCTATACAAAATAGTTAAAGGAGAAACTAGATCAGTCAAAGACAATGATATATACATAATAATATGTTCAGCCATGTCTTAAATACCGTGACAACCAAGAGGCATCCTTTTGGACCAGTTACAGCTCGAATCCCCTGGAATTAGACAAAGATTCATCATTTACCTGGAAAGACTCAAGAGAAGAACAAAGAAAAAGAGTTACTTACAGCTAGGATGGAATCAACAGGTGGCGAAGCAAAAACATCTCCACAAATAGCAGCTGTGAGCATTCCTTCTCCAACATAGCCAGCTTGTGCTGGTTCATGCCCACTTCCTCCTCCTGTTTCAAAAACGGCATTGCATAAACATGAAAACAAACTCAATCAAACATAAATTAGGTTTGGACAAGAAAACTCCAACCTGATATAACGGCAACCTTGTCATAATTTGCAGCTGAGATATCAGCTCTTAGTACAACTTTGATCTGTAAAATTAATCAGAATAAGCTGAGGTTTTGCACACATCCATGGAAGGAATCGTGAAAATTTGTAACCTCAGGAAGACCATCCAAATACTGAAGTCCAGGATAAGTTTCAACGAGACCCTCAATGAACTCGGTTACAACATCTGTAATGAACACAGTAACGAGTAAAAGAGCTTATGTTCGTTCTCTCTTGAAATTGATATGTAAGAGCATGCACCAACCAAAATGATAAAGAGAGCTCGAAACACAAAAGGAGACGAGGGATCACGAACCGTTGGGGTTGTTGATGAATTTTTTAGCTGGTGGAACCATGGTGTTAGCTTTCAGAGAGATCAAAATCTGGGAATAGGATTAAGGCTCACATGGAGAAACAAAGAAGAGAAAATTTGAGAGTCAACAATGGCAGAGAGAAGGCGAAGTGAAGAAACCCAACCGCTAAACCGAGATAAACCGAAAAATTATGACTTCCAGCAATTAAACCGATAAATGGAGATATTGGGCCGGAAGTGAGCACATAAAGTAAGAAAATGACTTAATTAGTAAGAAAAAGCCCAAAGGTTAGACACGTGTTCCACGCGTACGGTTCGTTCGTCTATTATTATTCTTCGTCTACTTCACACGAAATTCAAGAGAGAGAGAGAGAGAGACTCAAAGAAAGAGAGATCCAGAAGAAGACGAACAACAATGGCGTTGCAATGGCTGATTCTGACGTATGTGGTGGCCGCCGAAGTAGTAATCACCCTCGTGTTGACTCTTCCTTACCCTATGCTGCTTAAGAAACGTGTCGTACAACTTGTCTCGTTGATTCTCCAACCTGCTGCTTCCATCGTCGCTTTCGCCGGATTTCAGCTTCTCGGTAACCTCCGCTCTCTCTCTCTCTCTCTCTATCTCTCATCTAAATTATCGGAATCGAATTGGTGTTAATTAAGTTAGGGTTTTGAGCCGTGAGTGATTATGTGGCTTTGGTACCTTTGTGTGTGTTTTTGCTTATTTCGTTTTTTGATTTCATTCAGATATTTACTGGAAAGCTGAGCATAGACTATCTTGTTCATCTGAGGTATGCACTGCTACAGAACGTGATCGCTACGAGAAATCTGTAAGTACCATTCCTTTATCATCTTTGTCTTTGATTCTTCTATAGCTGAATTCTATGTGTTATGATTCTTTTTGAATAGTAAATTGTTAGGTTTGTGAGTTTCATCCTTGTCAATTTCTCCCATCTTTAGTCTAAAGATCAAGATTTGTAAGTAAAACTTTTTAGATTTGGCTTTCTTTGTTTGAGGAAGTTGCATAGATTAGATATGACTGTATCAATGATTGAACTACAGAACATTGTCTCACTTCTTAGTGTCAATGCATCTTTTTTAGGTCTCGATCACACATTGATTTACTCGTTAAACCATAGCTCTAGCTACTGTCAAATAGCAAACATGAGATCTTCTTTATTGCATTCATGGTTCAGTTTATACAATATTCTTGTGAACCTGTTATCAATTGATTCTTGGTGAATCTTCCTCACCACTCAATTGATTCTTGGTTCGCAGTTACTTTTTGTTTTGCAGTTATAAGTTGCCAGAATCAATTGCCAATACTGAAAATTAAAAGTCTCTAATATATAGTTCATCTATTGTTTCTTCTCTTACCCTGAAATGTCTCAGCTTGCGTACTAACAAGTTGTGTGTACCGCAGATCTACAAGGCTCAGAGGAATGTGGTTCTGTGCGCTGCAGGAATTCTTCTCTACTGGTAACTTCATCAGCTATTATCAGTCACTCACCGACAAGGTCTCGTGTTATTCACTGATATCTCTTGTATTCATTAACAGGTGCATCTACCGCATCTGCAAGTACAACAAGGACCTGGAACGCTTGGAGGCAACAGAGAAGAGATACAAGGAAGAGTAATAAATTTCACGAGTATAGGGAGTTGGTTCCTCAAAACCATTATTATATAAGTAAAGCTTTTTTTTATTGCATTTTTGCATTCAAATATTACTGAACCTGAACGAAACTATGAGTATCGTGAACAGCCTTGCACACTATATTGTCAGTATTCATTCCTTTCTGCATCTTTGATCTATATTTCAAGAACAGCCTCAATTTGTCTGCATGTCCAGAATTATCATCTACAGAGTACAGACGCATAACTTTGTTAACCCACTTGAAGTTGCTTCTCAACCAAACCTCTTCTTGATCATGAACTTCGTTTTGCAAAATGCAGTCACAGAAAGGTAAATGAAACGAAAATCACACATAAAAGTCATCACGAACGTATCATTACCTTAAAATGGGTATTGATAAAACTCAATTTCTCAGAAGGCAACAAATATTAGTTGGTCAGTTCACAGTTGCATATATATTACAAAGAACAAATCCCCAAACCCTCTCAAAGAATCTGGCACATCCTCACCAAACTCATAGACCATTTCAGTTCAGTACGAAGTGATACCTTGAATCTACATGACTCTCCACGTCCCAAAGGAAAGACCCAAACGTCACAGCCTCCAACACAAGCCTCTTCAATCCCTTGAAGCTGATCTTTATATGCTCGTCCTTCGAAGAGTCAATTGTGCCTTGTGGTGTTATCACAATCTCTGGCCTCCCAAACAATGCTTCTGTATGCTTCTCAATTATCCCAACCGCTTCTCTTGATCTTATTGTAGCGTATCTCTGTAGTGTCTCCCCGTCAAAAGACATAACGTATGTCTTTAACCGGGACTGCTTCATATCACTACTAAAACCACCACTCGCATTGATTCCTCCCACAAAAGAACCAACCTCTTGGTTTGAGGACACAGCCTGATAAGTCTCTTCCGCTTCTTCGTAGAAGCTTCTCTCTGTCTCTCGACCTGCTTGCTCAATGCTAGTCTCACCTTCATATGACCCACCTGGGAGAATCCTCATCGACTTCTCGAGCTGAAACCTTTGGTCAATCCGCTTCAGGAAATACCCATACATCACGGAAGCAGCATATACCTGTCCAACTCCAAGTTTGCTTATCTGCGCAACTGCTGTCAGATCATCAGTGCGGTTCTTAAGAATGATGGAAAGATGATTCTGAATCATCTCATAAACCTCAGGCGAATGAAGTCTCTCAAGTTCCCCATCTAGAGTCGGCCAAGTATCAACTCGACCAGATGGATCCGCAGACGATGAGGTTATGGATGGTACAAGTGAAACATTAGCGTCCATGAACTTCTGAACCACTAACGCATATAAAATCTCTTCCAAAGCCCTTCTTCTCTCTTTCTCCTTAACTTCAGCAATTCTCCTAAAAACCCAAGAAACTATCTGATTCACAATCCAAACCTATATAGCATCGGAAGGGTAATAATATCGGTATGTGACAAACCTGTAGAGAACAATGTCTGTTCCAGGGACAGAGGATGCATCTTTGCTCTGTTCTTCAGAGTCTCGATCGATTTGGAGCTGTTCAAGCTGCTGTTCAACAGCTGCTGGAACAAGATGAGGATGGCTCACTAATATCTGCGACAGAAACTGCCCCACCGGAGACTTCAACTGAAGTGGCGCGATTGAATCGGTTGAAGCATCGCCAGAAGCTGAAGCTTTAACCACAAAGCTTCTCCGAGATTTAGCACAAGTTGTTCCGCTTTGCAATGGTCTCGAGAATTTAAGAGAAGAGTTGTGCTACACACAGAGATACAACAGATTCAAATGACTACTTACGAGAAACTAGCCCGAAGAAACCATAAAAGTTTCATTTTTTTTTTTTTTTTTGACAAAGAATCAGAATTCTCGAATTTCATACGATTATGGGGTAGATTAAGCACAAACAAACATGATTCGGGAAAGCTAAATTGATTTCTAGGATTAAGTGGATCAAAAGCAGTAGAATAAAGAGTTGAAGACGTACTTTGAGACGAAATTGAGGTCTGGAGCCGAATCGCATGAAGCCAGGACAGTTGGGCGTTAAAAGTATCGACCTTCCGGAAGATTGACGTAGTAAGACTGAAGATTTAACCAAATTCGTTGCCATGGTGTCCATGATTAGCCTCCGAGAGAAGCAAAAATCGGAACTTTGGCCAGAGAGAAAGGAGAAAGGAAGAAGAATCCTAGGGCTAGAAACTGTAGACAAGATGACGAAC
Organism: Arabidopsis lyrata subsp. lyrata; assembly: GCF_000004255.2. Classification (NCBI taxonomy): domain Eukaryota; kingdom Viridiplantae; phylum Streptophyta; class Magnoliopsida; order Brassicales; family Brassicaceae; genus Arabidopsis; species Arabidopsis lyrata. Next base: position 24,603,769 of record NW_003302555.1, read on the forward strand.
AAAATTGGTGACTAATGTGGATGGTTTTCGATAATACCACTCACTTTTTTTTGGATAATTTACGGGAAAATTCTGGCACAAAAATTAATTAACAATAAAAATTTGAATCTTTTAAAATTAACGAAATATACTATTGGTCGGATTTTGACCCCCCTCCCCCCCAATATATATACAGTGTACAGTAAAAGTCAATAAATTAATAAACACGATAAATGAATAAATTTTGCTGGTTTCGGATCGGCCAAATATAAAAATTAACTAAATTCGATAAAATAATAAAATAATAATTTTTTTGAAATCGGTATCTAAAAATATAATTCTAATAATATCATAAATTAATAATAATGTAAATTTACATATATATATATATATATATATATATATATATATATATATATATATAATATTTAGTGTTTCTTAGCCAAAACTTTTTGTAAGTTTTCAAATTTTGAATATGTATAATTTTTTTTTCAATAGTCATACTGGTGTCACTGTTTATAAATTTTAATCTAGGTATATCGTTTGTATATGTGAATTCTATAATTTTTGTTATTTATGGTAAAAAAATCTGTTTTCCTTTCTACATAGTAAATGTTTAAGTCTAAAACTACAAAACTTATAAACTTTCAAAGTAATATATATTTTTTTTTCGTCATCAAGTAATAATTTTATTTAGATCAAATTGTTTTGACTCATATTTTAAAAAAAGATTTTTTTTTTTGGTAGGAAGAGGGGAGACATTGTCTCCCCAAATTTATTCATAATAAAAAGAAAAATTACAAGCGTACATTTCGCGGTCTTGTAGACCCGCTAACATCCTCTAACATAATAGAATTCACACAATCCGGCGGCGAATCGAACAAAACTTTTTATAAATTAATAAATATTAATTTACAGTATAAATTAATAATTATTAATTTACACTAATAAATTAATATTACTATAAAATAATAATATATCATGATCCCATCATTATTAATTTATAGAGATTTTACTGTACTATTGCTAGGATTGGATTTATGATTTATAATTTAACTAGATCCGGACTATATTTGTGGTTGTGTATTTATGTATAGAGTTGTTTTGTTTGTAATTTTTTTTTGTGAATAGTTGGTTTGAATTAGATTTCGGTATCAATTTTAATCAAAGTTATAGGAACATAGAGTTTAGAAGTATAAATGTCGGTGTAAAATGAAGAGAAAAATTGAATAAGTATTGGGCATTATGATTGACTAAGGGAAGTGTATATATATAAATGATAAAAGTAATTTTTTGTTTGTGTAGTAAAGAAATTAGTTGTATTTATATAAAATCTATAATGTTAAATTGAACAAATGTTATATCTTCTCATTCATAAGAGATATACAGTATTTGTTTGTAGATATAGTTATTTGGTATAGCATTTATAACCCAAATTTAAACTGGTATGGTTTCAATCCGGTTTGTGAATGTTTGAAATTAGAGGTGTCAGACGGGCCGGCCCGTGTCCATCTGGGCCGGCCCGCGATAAGCATTTAAGTTTGTGAGACTGCGATGGGCCGGCCCGTTAGGACTGCGGGCAAAAATAATATGTCCAGGCCCGCGGGCCTAGTTTTAATATTTTAAAAATAATAAAAAATAAAATTAATTTTTAAAATTTTAAATTAACAATTTTTCAATGAAATTTTTTTTAGTATTATTTATTTTGTAAATCTTATAATTTTATACATTAAATTTTGTTATATGTTCATATATTTCACATATATATTTTCAGAATTATGTAAAAATATTTATTTAATTTATATTATTTATTTATTTTTATTAAATATCTGTAGTACGCTGGCCGACTCGCAAATCCGCGGATAAAACCCGCAAAAACCCGCAATCCGTCTGGGCTTGTCCGCGAGGCCCGCTATTTTATGGACATGAAAAATTATGTCCAAGCCCACCCCGCCGTAGGCTACTTGGACAAAGTCCGCCGACTATCGCTCCGCTTGACACCTCTATTTGAAATAATAATGGTTTCACCATGAAGCTCGGACCGGAAATCGACTGTGAACTGGATCAGTCAGTTGTATTTCCTATTCAACTCGTGAGCTATCAAACTGAATAAAACAACCACCAAAAAAAGATTAAAACTTTGTGAACCAGATTGTCAAGCGGGTCAAACCCACCCGCTAAGCAGGTCCCACCTCGTATTAGAAATAATAATGGTTTCATCAATACATATTTTAAAGTTTTGACCGATCCGAGCAGTCGGATTGGGTTGACCGTTGAACCAGATAGTGGTACCTAAAATAAATATATTATGGTACCAAAAATAAATATGTACTAGAGATTGACCCGCGGAAGACCGCGGGGTGATTTTTTCCTAAATTTTTTAATTTTTAATTTCTTAAAATTATGTATTATATATAAAAATTTGAACGGTATACTACGGAACAATTTTTATTTTATACAATCTTAACTAAATTAGACTGATTCGATATGTCTAATATTATAGGTATTCCAAAATAATAAAGTAAGGATTTAACCCGTATTGAAAGGACGGGTTAATGATATTTTAAAATTTTATAATTTTGATTCAAACCGTCCCGCCATATAACTCTGCCCCGCCATATAATTTCGTCCCTTAATATAACCGTCATGTGTTAGTTTAAAATGTTGATATGTTCAAATATTCATAATATTATAAAACATTTATTGATATTGAATATATAAATTAAAAATAATTATTTTTTTAAAAATTATAAGAATTTTTTGAATTCCGATTGTTTAGTACTATTAAAAAATTTCTTCAAATTTGTTGGTATGATGACTATTTGTTTGGGCGATTTTGTGTTGATTATATAAGGCAATATATGGTAAATGTTTTTGAACTAGATTTTAACCCGCGGTACACCGCGGGTCGACTTTTTAACTAAAAAGTTTTAAATTTGAAGTTGTAATTATTTTGTTAATATTATTTGTTTTGTTTAGTGTTTAAGATTATATATTGAATTTTGATTATTATTTCTAGGATTTTAACCCGTGGTATATCTTCCGGTATTATTATCGATCTAAACCCGTCCCACCATATAACCCCGTCCCGTGAAATTAAACATCATTTTTTTTTAATAACACATTTGTTTAGAAAACATATAATTCGAGTCAATTTAAAAGTTTGCTTTTAAGTGGTTCCATAGTATAAATATTTATAATTTTTATAGTGTTCAAATATTATTAATATTATAAACTTTTTATGGAATTAAATATTATAGATACTTTAAATATTATTAATTTATACTTCTTATAAGGTTAAAATATTTATAATATTTGAAACCTTATAAATAATAATAATCTAAAGCAACATATTATTCTTTAGACATAAATAATCTTTATATATTTGGTAATAATTTTTTGGGGGTTAATCTAATTTATAAATAAACATTACTTATTGCCAAAATGAGTTTGGTTTAAAATAAGTAATATAGCCAAATGAGTTTGTCAAATAACGAATAGTAACCATAATTTAACTAATCTACATTAAAATAAATATATTTAGAAAATGATTTACTCAAAAAATTGATAAATATAGATTAATCTATAAAGGTTATTTTATCTCATGATTTTTTCATTTGATGGTAAACCACTAAATATTCTTTAGTAAACAAACCAAAGAAAATTTTCAAATCAATACTAAGAGCATCTCCAAATCAATATTAAGAAGCTACAACGGATTATGGTTAACCCTGCAAATATTTTCACACTCAAACATGAACCAATATACCAAAACAATAAAAATCAGAATCATTTCCTCATTTGTCCAAACACAAAAACATGTAGATTAAGGTAACGTAGAAGGACCAGTTTCCGAATACACTGGGAAGCTCCTCAATTCAACGTGAGGCTATCAAACATAAAGCCATAGAAAGATGAAAGTGAGTGATTTATCAAAAAAAAAAAGAGATGTAAGTGATTCAAATCAAAGAAGAATAGGAAGAACCTTAGTCCAAGACATGTAGAAAATGAAGCAAATGATTTGCAGAGCTGAGGGACGGCGAGAGTGGAACCATGCACATTGATTTGATGACTAAATAACCTCACTTATATATAGAGAATAAGTAGTCCATTGATTTAGGTCTTGTTATGATACAATATTAACAAAAAAAAAAGATTTGATGAGTAATTGTTATCTTTAAGTTATATATTTACGTAATTATTTTCCTAAAAAGTCTACAACAGTTATTAGGTTCTGTAATTGTTTTAGGAAATTATTTATTTTGCAATACATTTATCGTTAGAAAGTTTTTAAAATAAAAGGAAATTATTGTTTTTATTTATTATTGCAATTAATGATGGATCTTTAATTATGAGAAATCATACCAAATATATTTGAAGATTACAGTAAATCACGGAATAGTTATTATCGAGATTTTTAAAGTAATTAGTTGGAGGAGATTTGAGGAACGATCTTTAGAATAATATCTTTAATTAATTTTTTTAAATCTTAAGAATTAACTCCAATGGCATTGTTTGCCCTCTTTAAATCTTAAATCTTAAGAGTCCATTTTTAAGTTTGCACTCTTTTAATTTTTAATGACCATTTTACCCTTATTTGAAGCAAAATTAGGTCCACAAAATACAAAATATTTTTTGGTGGGAAAAGTGATCCCGCAAATTTTTAGCGGGAAACGTGACCCCGCAATTTTTCCGCCAAATTTTTTTTTTTGCGGGAAAAGTGATTCCGCAGTTTTTTTGGCGGAAAAAATTTACAAGGTATTTTAAAGGTTTTACAGAGTATTTACAAGTGTTTTGTAAGGTTTTTACAATGTATATTAAAAGGTCTTTGGAAAGGAGCTCCTAACTCGGCTAGAGGAGCTAAGGTTGCTTGGGACTCAGTGTGTACTCCTAAGAATTGCGGTGGTCTTGGTCTGCGGAGGCTGGTGCCATGGAACAAGCTACTTGGACTGAAGCTGATATGGCTTATTATCATTATGGGTCTCATGGGTTAGGAGAAACCTAATTGGACAGCAGTGCTTCTGGGATTTGGATTGCTCTAACTCTGGCAGTTGGATATGGAAGAGTATTTGCAAGCTAAGATCTTTAGCTAGGCCTTTCATCGTGTGTGAGGTCAACTCTGGTATTACTTGCAACTTCTGGTCTGACAATTGGACTAGTTTAGGTCCTCTAATTGATATTACTGGTGATATGGGTCCACGGGTTTCTGGCCTAAGTCGGATTGCGGTTGTAGCTGATGCGATTATTAATGGTGAATGGTGGTTATCTCGTAGTAGAAGCAGAAACAATATCATTCAGTTGCTTAAAGCATGTCTTCCTCCTTCATCTGTGGTGATTGTTCATGAAGAGGATGTTAATGATGATACGTATTTGTGGAAAGTCGGAGAAAGTGAAGCCTCAAGTGTGTTTACATCTGCAAAGGTATGGGATTTCTTGAACCCTCCTGGTACTACTGTGGATTGGTTTGATGCAGTGTGGTTCAAGGGAAACATTCCCAAACATGCTTTTATTTGTTGGCTGGCAACTCGTCATAGGCTTCACACTAGGGATAGGCTCCTTAATTGGGGTCTTGTGGTTCCTTCGGTGTGTCTCCTATGCAATACTCATGATGAGTCAAGACAGCACCTCCTCTTTGATTGTGCATTTGCTGATGAAGTATGGTCGTTCTTCACCTCCAAGGCCCGTGTTTCGCCCCCGAACATGTTTGAAGATGCTGTCATTTGGTTGAAGTCTTCCTCTAGGGACGAGAATATAGCTCTCATTCTTAAGCTGGCCTTCCATGCCTCAATCTACCTAATCTGGAAGGAACGTAATTCTAGGCTCCACGGTGGCTCTCCTAGACTGCCTGTTGCTCTAATTCTCGAGGCCAAAAGCCTCATCCGGTGTCGCCTTGATCCGCTCTCTAGGAAGCAGAGGATCTTGCCTCATGGCCTATCTTATCTAGCTTCTTGGTTTGGAGTTTTCCAAACTTAATGTGATCCTTTGTATTTGTTTCTTTCCTGTATTGTAGGTGTTACTCTCATAGGAGGCACTTTGTTTATGTGTAGATTTCCAGCTTCTAGATCTACTTTGAATGTTAAGTTGAAGTTTAAAAAAAAAAAATATATATATATATATATATATATATATATAAAGGTTTTACAAAGTACTTATTAGGTTTTATAAGGTATTTATAACTTGTAAAACTTTATAAAAAACTTGTAAAATCTTATAACTTGTAAAACCTTATAAAATAGCTTGTAAAATCTTATAAATACCTTATAAATACGTTGTAAAACCTTTTAAAATACATTGTAAAACCTTATAAATACCCTTTAAAACCTTTAAAATACCTTGTAAAATGTTCCCGACAAAAAATTTTCCCGCCAAAAATTATTGCGGAATCACTTTTCCCGCAAAAAAATTTTTTGGCGGAAAAAATTTTTGGCTGGAAAATTTTTTGCGGGTACATTTTACAAGGTATTTTAAAGGTTTTACAAGTTTTTACAAAATCAAATTTTTAATTTTGATGTGTGCACATTCTCGTGTTTTCCTTATATATTTGTGATGTCTTTTACTAAAAGAAGGGTAATTTAGTCATTTTGTACATAAAAAGGGTATTTTTAAAAATGGACAGCTAAATGGGGCATTTTTGAAAAGGGGTATTAAAAAGGAGCATTTTTGTGAGTCTCCCAAAAATTAATGTTAGTGGCATTATATTGTAAATAAGTGCCAATTCCAGGATTTATTTCAAAAATGTCTCCAAAAATGTATATATAGATTAGAAATTGAATTACTAAAAAATTTGATAAATTAAACGACATGAAATTAAAGCAATTCTTCTACAAACATAAATTTACCTACATCAAATAACACACATCAAGATACTGGAATGCTATTTTCTGAAAATATATTTATCTATGAAAAAAAAATTTGTTTTTCCTTCTACATATTAAATGTTTAAGTCGAAAACTACAAAACTTATAACATTCAAAGTAATAATTTTATTTAGATCAAATTGTTTTAACTCATATTTTCAAAAAAGATTTTAACAACTAAAAAAAAATCTTTTCATAAATTAATAAATTAATATTACTATAAATTAATAATATATCATGGTCCCAACTTCCAATATTATTAATTTATAGAGGTTTTACTGTACTATTGTTAGGATTGGATTTATGATTTACAATTTAATTTTTATGTAATTTAAAACATCTTAATAAAAAAAATATATACATACTTTTTTTTAATATAAAAATTTAAATTAATTTTCGTAATTTGTTTAATTTTCTGAAGTTGGGTCATATTAACTCTTTCTTTGCTCTCATGGCCCATTAAGTGGGCTTATAGACCACTCAAGAAAACATATATAGTCCAGCAAACGACCCATCAAGACAATTAGGGTTTTCATTTTGCTCACGTCTCTCGCCTTAATCAGTGTTAAGAAGAATATCGTCCCGTCGTCTCTCTGAATCTCTGCTTTTCGTGAAAAGAAAAGGTTTTTTTCGGGACAGAGATGAGAAAGACTCAGCTATTTGTTGAAAATGAAATATCTGTGAAGCGAAAAACCTTTTTTTTTATTCAACAAACAACTGAGCTTCCTCATCTCTGTCACAATAAGAGATCTATGGACAGAATCTGCAAATTTTTAAAATAAGTGTAAAGGTTTTTCGTTTTTTTTTTTAACGGTGGCGATGATGAAAAAAAGGCCGGACTTACGGCTGCTACCACCGCTAAATGTGGTGGGTAGTAGAATGATGCTAAAGTTTCCCAAAGGTTACATAGCTGAGCCTCCTCTTCTTTCTCATTCTAAATCAGAACCAATAACGCTTCTGTTTCCAAAATTTATACCGACTTTTTAAACAATTGCCTTTAGAAAATAGTATATGAATTATTTTGGTTTTTTTTTAATCAAAAAATTAGACAAATTGATTGCTTTGACCAGGTCTGTGTATTAAGCAATTTGGATTTAGGGAAATTTGCAAAACTAACGCAAAAAAAAACTATAATTAAGAAAGTAACACCAAAAAAAAAGAAGGTTAATATTCTCTATATTTTGTGTATTAATCTCAATTTTGCCCTGTGTGTGAGTTGCACGCTCTTCTCTCTTCTCTCTTCTCTCTTTTCTCTTCTCTCTTCTGTGTAACACCCTAAGTTGCATGGAATCAGAAGCGGGTGCGGGGAAGCGAAGCGTTTGGAAACGTGGAAGCGATTTTTTCAAAAATTTATGATATGAGTACGTTTTGGAAGCGTGTAATATATATATATATATATATATATATATATATATATATATATATATATATATATATATAATCAAATGTGATTAAATAACTCAAATGTGATTAAATAACTCTTGTCTTAAATAAAAGAGATCCAATACTTAATTAAGTTGATTAGAGATTAAAAAAAAAACATAACGCATAAGTCAAAGATTTGGACCATCGTCTTCCTTTTCATTTTCATCACCATTAGCAAACACTCTCAACAACTCACTTAACGCTTAGTTATACTTGGACATTATAATTACTTCTACAAATGGGCTTTAGTTAGACCCATTAGACAACACCTTTCTTCTGTTGGATCACACCTTAACCACTTAGGCCCACTCCATCTCTTAACTCAAAACACATCTTCTTTTTACGTTGACTCCTTCTTCTTCTTTAGTTGACCTCTCTTCTTCTTCAACCATGACAACTTCTTCTTCTTGTTCTACTTCAGAACTTCCTTGTTCTTCATCATCACTAACCTAGCTTTCTCTTTTGCAGGGCCAATCAAATGGGTCAATCCCAACAAGAGTTTTGCCAAAGACAAAATTTAGCCACGATTGGTATTCTCTTGTTTAGTAAACTGTAATTAGGGTTTTCTAATTTCATATTTAATTAAGAAATACAAAATATATATCACGCTTCCTAAATATTTCCTTAATAACGATTCCAAAATCAGAATCGCATAAAAATAGAACGCTTCCTAAACGGAATCATAGCTTCCAAAACGCTTCCGATTTCCTTTTTTTCGGAATCGCGCTTCCACCACGCTTCCGGGCGCTTCCTGAAGCTTCCGATTCCGTTTTAGCTTCCGAAGCGGGAATCGGACTACGGACGGAGCTTCCGTGCTTCCTAGGTAACACCACACCTCTTCTCTCTATGCCGAGTGAAGTCCCGACGTGACTTTTTAGGTTTGGCGCCGACCTCTTTGCTTGTTTTTGTTTTCCGATTTCAGTCCCTTAATTGCTTTTCGGTGAGATTCATTTTAGGTTCTAGGTTTTGCTTTTTTTGTGTTCCTCTGGGAAATCGAAATCGAGGCCCCAATTTTGACATCAAGATGCATCTGTGGTTTGAAATGAGTTCATCACTATTTACGGCTTATGGCTTCTTTTCCTCGTCTCTTCTTAGCTTCTCTAGCTCAGTCTCTCCTGCTCTTCATCGTCACAGCTCATCTCTCTCCTCGCCTCCATTATTCTCCCCAAGTCCCAGGTTCCCAGCTCCTGCTCTTTCTCATTTTTTTCGTTTTCCTTGGAGGGTTCCTGGTAAATCGGTTAGATTATAAGAAGTTAGCTTCGTATTCTTGGGTTCGGTGCTTCAGCTTGAGTTATTGAAATTGCCAAGCTCTCTAATTTCATGTTAAGCTCCCCAAAATCACATAGAACATTCACCGAGAAAATTGCCTTTCTACGTCAACGAGAATCTCAACATCTTCTGCAATGGTAATGGTTTTCAATTTCAATGAGATAAATAAGACGAAGAAGACTTCATTGGACTTGGCTTGGGACAGATCCTCTCACTTCTATGTACGAATTAGTGCCTTTACATCCTCTAAGCTCGCCAGAAATTTGTGTTATCGCCAACTAGAAACATATTAATAATGTAAGTGGTACTTAATCAAAACAAATAGTACAATATAAGTATATATAGTACAACGTAAATAGTATAGTCCACACAAACATTACTTCTGTATTTTGTGAAGTTTGTTTGGCTTATTATCTTAGATTTTGTTGTATTATATAGATTATAGAACACAAATTAGTCTATTTTATTTTTGTTGGTAGAAACCATATGAAATAGCAAAATAATATGTGTGTTTTAGTATGATTGAAAGATTTTTAATAATTTGATATAGAAATACAAAATAGAATGTTTTTGTTCTATACTATTTCATTTTATGTGTTCTATGTAGACAAACGATCAAAGGAGCTCTTTTAACCATTAATTCGATCACCAAAACCTAACCCACCATAACCCTAATCTTCTCCTTTACCACCACTCTCGGATGCCTTTTGTTGACGCAAGCGAAGCCCCCACAACCACAAGTACACAACGTCCCAAATTTTTTTTTTTTTACATACGTAAAACCAACGTCCCAATTTACGATACAAACGATGCATAGCATATATGCCAATTTTATTCCTCCTTCAGCTTTTCCTTTATTAATATTTTTGAGTTGAGGTGCTAGTAAAATTGTTAGGCTACAAAAATGCATCCACGTCACTCTCTTCTACATTGGTTTCACGCGCGTCCGACTACAACAAATGAGAAGGACAAACTAGACTTTTCAGCGACCAATTGTGTTACTTACTTCATTTCTCAGATTATGGTGCTATAAATTTAATTATTTTTACAAAATAATTTGGATTTGAGTGAAAAAAAAAAAAAAAAAAAAAAAAAAAAGTGAAAAGGTTTGTTATACGCCCATAACCCACAAGTCCCAGGATCGAAACCTGGCTCTGCTATACTTTTTCTAATTTTACTGTATATAACTGGTTTAGTTTGGTTCTGATCGGACCAATTGACTCGGTTAATCAAAACCGAAAGTTCGAAAATGACGAAAAAAAAAACAAAACAAAACAATGAAGAGATGTATTTGGTGGGCAGGTGTTAAAGGAGACACAGGCTAGTTTGCCACTGAACCGGAAATGTTAATCCCGACTGCCATTTTGGAGTCTGAATGCCACCTCACAATAGGATAATACTTCTTTACCCTTAATGAATATCAATATCCTTTAATTGAATTAATTTGAAAAGGAAAAAAAAACAATTGAAATCGAGAAATGAATTCTCGATCCAATCTCGAATCTGTGTTTTCCCTTCCCCCGACATTGTTGAAGCGAAGACACAGAGCCATGGTTGCTTGGAGATCTGCGGTATCGATGGCGATTGATCAAGGTAGGGAAGAGAGAAGACTGTGTATGTTCTCGGTCGAAGACATTGGAGGTAGAAGAAGAAGATGTTCACGGTGATTTGATTCATCGGATGATGTTGGTTTCAAGATTTCGAAATCGTTAAGCTGTTAGTTAATTAATATCTATCTCTCGGTGACAAGAAGATTTGTGTTATTGCGAGTAGACAAAAGAACTCGCAGGTTACAAAGTTTATCAAGAATGGTATGTGGTGGAGGTCTTTCACCGGCAATATTGTTTACTGATTCAAGGAATGCATGAGTTCAAGCAATTAGGCTCAAGCGATGAAATCAGAGATTCAAAGATTATTCAAGAAAGAAGAGGTTTGAGGCTGCTGCAGAACACTAGATCAAAGGGAAAATTTACTATCGGTGTTGATGATATCTAGATGCTGAATGATGGAGATTATTCATTGGTAATGTTGAAGCGTCTGTTACAAGAATTTGTGAGTTAAAGGACGTGACTCATGGTTACAAAGATCAACGTTGGATTAACAATTCTCAAGGGCCAATTCTTGAAGACTTATAGTCTGTTTCCGCTGAAATCACAAGGTACAATGTGATGTTCTCTTTGAAGGTTTCCGGATACTCGATGTTTATATATTCAAGGATTAGAGTATAATGAAGCTCAAGGTTTTGAACACTGATTCTGCAAATGGATAGCCAAGATTAGTAATGGCTTCAGGCTGTATGATTTGTTAATCAAATCTGGTTGTTAAAGTTAGATATTTGCAGTGTTCAAGTATGGTTTAAAGATCAGCCATTGGATTAAGATTCTTGATATTGGGGGACGCCTTAGTTTAAGGAATCTTATGTGTGTTAGTGGTTGGTTAAAATTTATTGAAGCTTTGTTGTTGATAAGCGTCAGTGGCACATTGTTGTTGGAGTAAAGGTGGAGTCTTAGAGAGACTGTTGAAACATAATGGTTTCGGTTTTAACAACAGATGTGAATGAAATATGTTATTATGAGTTAGTGAAAGCTCATAAACATAAAGCAAAAGAAGAGTGATCAAGTCATTTGAAAATGAGTTAAGTTCAGCCGTATAAAGATATGTTGAAGCATTGGAAGCTTGTGTGCACAATATTCAGCTGTGTGCTGGAACAAGAGACTCAATGTGGTAAAAACAACATGAATTTGTTTGAAAAGATTGCGAAAATATTGAAGGAAACTCAGGTCAGAGTCTTCATAGGCAGTCTCAAAGTATATTTTCTGAAGATGACAAGAAATTAATGTGCTCTTGCTAGAACTGGTGGTGAGATCAGTGGTAAAAGAAACCAAGTAATTGAAGACGGTTTCAGGCTCTAATGCATACTATTAGTTCAACTAGGTACATCAAATTTGTATTTTTTATTAAATTATTAAGTTATAAATTAAGATTTATATAAGAAATTCCCTAATAGAACCAAATGCATTGCTCCTGTGGAAGATACATGATTATTAATTAAAAGAATTCTTGATGACTAAAAATCCTTTGTATTTGTCGTACAACCATGTTCGACTGGGTACAACTAGGTTCGACTAGTACAACTAAGACCATAAGTATACTGAGTACAACTAAAACCATAACTATAACCATATATGTATAAATATATGTACTTGTCGTATTCGTACAACAATGTTCAACTGGATATAATTAGGTTTTGACAAGGTACAACTAAGATCATAAATGTATTTGTATGTGTATTTAACAAATATGAAAAACGATAAATTAGAGTTAACAAGGACTCCAAAAACATGTGGAACAATAAAGAAACAATTTTAAATAAATAAAACTCGAATTTATCATTTTCTTAGTGCATACTATTGTTTTCATATAAAATACTCTTTATAGTACAAGGAACACTTTATAGGTGATCACTTCTTTTAATGCAAAATAGGTGAAAATTATGATTTCTTACAAATTATATTATGAAAACCTCTTAAATGATAATTAATAGTGTAACATCATGTGTCCAACTTAAAATTACTAATTTTTATTAAAGTCCAACTAGAAATACACAAAAATCGCTAAAGTCCAACTATGAATATGAGAGTACAACTGGACAACTAGGTACAACTATGTTTAAAACAAAACAATTTTTTATTTACGTGGCCCACTTTACCACGTGTGATGATTTTAAATAACTATCCCGCCGCCAAAAATCATGCTTACGTGGGTCATATTTAATTTTTATTTTTTTATTTTTTTTTTATTTCGTTTAAATTTATTTTATTATCAATTTTAATTAATTTTTAATTTTTTAAAAAGATTATTTTTAATTGTCTCAGTTGTACCTAAATGATCTAGTTGTACTTTCTTATAAGTAACCCATACACGTAGTTGTACCTAAATAGACCAGTTGTACCTACAAAACCAATTGAACATAAATATAATCTAAATATTTTTTTGGTTTACAAAAATATGAAGTCATTTGTTCTTAATCCACAACACAACAAAATACAGAAATGAAATACAAAAACATAAGTCATGTGAAATCTTAATCCACAAGTACGTGCAGACTTGACTTGTGCGCTTTCTTTCCAGTTCTTGATCAAGCTCTTCTTTCCAGTCAATGCCTTTTTGCATCTACCCAAATCAAGCAAAAAGTATTACACCTAGTTCTATCATCTAAACTCTCCTTGCCTTCTAGAAATCTCTTCAATCAATTTATGCATTCCACAACACAAACCTTGGCGCAGGAGGATCTCCCAACACCAAATCATCATTCAAACCACTATTAAACTCTCCACAAAACTCTTTAGTTCTTCATTTTATTGAACCAAATGATGTAGACTCCTTGTACATAATCCATATCTGAATTCAGAAACAAAAATCAACAAGTAAAGATACAAACAAGTACACATTCATCAAAAACATGAAAAATGTGTGAGCGGTATAAGGAGAGAATAATTCTAAGGTTTATGTCAAACTAAAGCTACAAATCTGATTAGAAAAAACATAGCTATCCATACAAAAAAAAAACTATTTAAAAGGATCAAAATCAAACCAAGCCTAACAAACCTCTAAACAAGCTATCCATACCAAAAAAAACTGACAAAACAGAAGCTACACACACATACCATGTCTCCAGACAAAAAAAGTATGATCATTTATGCTTGCAAATTTCTAACCATCAATTTATAATTCAATCCCACAACTTACAAATCGATTTGTTGAATATCTCAAACCTATGAATCATTGACCCAAAGCTTGTTCATTTTATCCTCTAGATCAAAGCAATGGCAAAGTAAAACCAAACAATTTTCTTAAATCTCAATGCAAGAGAACCATAATCCTCATCAACATTCATTAAGCAAGCCCGACATGGATTCTTAAAACATGAGAAACAACGGACATTAAATTCTATCTAATTGGCATGACCATGAGTGCACAATGCCAAGTAAGAACGCATACCTCATTTTTCAGATCACCTTCCATAGAATATGTAGGTTGATTGGATCTTCCACCATACCTAGAGCTTGAGGATCTGATAGATGATCTAGAAGCCCGAATTGGAACAAGAGAAGGTGCACCAATATCTCATGGAGAAGCAGAAGGCATTACATGTGAAGAAGGACATGGTAATAAATCTCGTTGTTAATCTTTTCACGTCGTTGCAACTAATAAAACCAAATTACAAATATTAAAATTCAAACACAACACACAAGTTGAACGTGGTGTATCTAGAATCAAAGCCTCACTTTTTCAATAATCAAACAAAGATACATCACTAAATAATCAAATCCTGGGATCCAAATCAAAAAGTCACGCACAATTGTCTCGAAATTCAGATCGGGAACTTACTCTTTCTCAATGACGGCAACATTCGTCGAGGCCAGCTCCGGGAGGCTGCTGCTGCTGACGCATGCGACGCTTCGTGAGGAGACTATCCCTTTTTCCATTACAATTACATTTTCCGTTTCTCTGGGAGGTTCTTCTGTTTCTAGCCCATCTCTTCCTTCTGTTTCGTCTATGGACGCTTCCCCTGAACCATTCAAGCCACCAACTCCTTATGTTGGATCAGTCTCTCGCTCAGCCTCTCGGGCCAACTCGGTCTTATCGATTGTAGTTTCTTTCGGAGTTTCTTTTTCACTCTCGGAATCCTCTTCCATGTCGGCGGTACCTTTCCGACTCTCAATCTTCGATGCATATGTTGGTGGGTCTATCAGATCAACTTCCATCTCCGCGGTTCCTTTTGGAGTCTCAAACTCCGAAACATTTGTTGGTGGTTCTTCTCCGACAGTTTCTTCTCTCCGACGCCTCTCCGTCGACTCGTATACCAAACCATCACCGTCTTTAACACGAGCCATTACTACCGTCGACATGATTCTCAAAGGATTACTATCGGGGGACGAACACTCCGTTAATTTCACTCCCACGGCGATGAACTCGACGAAACAACACTCCCACGGCGACGAACTCGACGAAATTTCACTTCGATTCCACGAATTCGAGAAGATTTTTGTTGATTTTCGATTTGGGAAAAAATGAGAAATTAGGGATTTGATTTGATTTTTGAGTAAAGGGGAAAAAAGGAGAAACTCAAAAAACGATCTAGTTTCGAAATCTCGTTTTCTAATTAAATGGTTTTGGGTCGGATGGGCTTGGATCTAGATAGATTTGTTGGGTCGCATGGGTTTTTGGTCTTTTCATAATTTTCTGATTTAAATTGCTTTATTTTTAATTCTCTCATAAATAAAAATTAGATGGGTGGCATTCCAGCATTTTTTTCTCTCAAAAGTGGCTTTCCAGCCATTGTTTCGTGTTAAAGCCTGGGTTTAAACTGTTGTGAAGAAGAAAGAACAGAAAAACCCTAAGCGAAAATGGAATCGAAAGCAATTTGCTTAGGGTTTCTTCCTCCAAGACTTGGATTTTCATCTCCACATTTACTCTCCCGTTCTCCTGTAAGTGAACTTAACCATCAAAATTTCATTTTTTTCCCATTTCGATTCTTCTAAAACCTTATCCGATTTTTTTCAATTTTCTCCAGGGTTCTTCGACTTTTGCAACGCGTCAGAAACTTGATTCCAGACGTAAGTATCTATCTAATTCCTCTTGATTCAGCCAAATTGTAGCATAAAGAGTGATCCTTTCTCTTATTTTCATTCTTGATTAAGAAACCCTCCGTTGGAACAAACCGCAATTGAGCCGAGGTCATGTAGCGTGTTCTTCTAACTCTGAATCAAAGCAATCGGGTAAGAGTAACTATGCTCGAGCGGAGCTGTTCCGTGGGAAATCAGGTTCTGTTTCTTTCAATGGCCTGACTCATCAGCTGGTTGAAGAAAGTAAACTGGTTTCAGCTCCGTTTCAAGAAGAGAAAGGTTCTTTCTTGTGGGTTTTGGCTCCTGTTGTGTTGATTTCCTCATTGATTCTTCCTCAGTTCTTTCTTAGTGGTGCCATTGAAGCTTCTTTCAAAAACGACACTGTTGCTGGTAGGTCAAGTTTTACTACTGCTTTAATGTTTAACATCGGATTATGAGAATCCTAGGAACTAAATAGAGTAGAAGCTATCTTAGTGATGTTACATGTGCTAATTGATTATGTTCTAGTGTAGGCTTCTCTTAAAGTGTATTTGGCTTTGAGGTTTTGATAGGTTTAGAATCTGTTTCCTGATGTGCAATGATAGAATCCATTTATTGATCTTGAATAATTGATTACAATCAAGAACACATGACCTGAGCCTAAGAAAGAAGCGGAAAGTTTCTTTGAGATTTGTTCTCGAGATCTCATAACTATCCTAAAGATAAGAGGCTTCGCACATGATCCAGCTCTTATTTATATGATACTCATTTTGATGCACTCTCTTATTATAATTTCTTAATGCAGAAATTGTTACTTCTTTTTGCTTTGAGACGGTGTTTTATGCTGGTCTTGCCATATTCCTGTCTGTGACCGACCGAGTGCAGAGGCCGTACTTAGACTTCAGCTCCAAGAGATGGGGTCTGATCACTGGCCTGAGGGGATATCTTACGTCTGCATTTCTCACGATGGGTTTGAAAGTTGTAGTTCCCGTATTTGCTGTATACATGACTTGGCCAGCTCTCGGAATAGATGCGTTGATTGCAGTGCTTCCTTTCTTAGTTGGATGTGCAGTTCAACGAGTTTTCGAGGCTCGGCTTGAAAGACGCGGCTCATCCTGTTGGCCCATTGTTCCAATAGTCTTTGAGGTAAACTTATATACTGATTTTGACAATTTTGGTCTTAAGTTTGTCTGCCCATCTTCTTGTAGTCCATGATGTTGTAGTCCTGTTTTGAGTAACTATGGTTTGTGTATGTAATGGCAGGTGTATAGGCTGTATCAAGTGACAAGAGCAGCGACTTTTGTTCAGAGGCTGATGTTTATGATGAAAGATGCGGCAACAACTGCAGAAATTACAGAGCGAGGAGTTGCATTAGTTGGTTTGGTTGTGACTTTGCAGTTTCTAGCTGTTATGTGTCTCTGGTCGTTTATCACTTTTCTTATGCGCCTCTTTCCTTCTAGACCTGTAGGTGAAAACTACTAAAATCTCAGTGTTTAGTGACTGTTAGATGTAGCCAAATCCCATCAGGTTTTGTTTTGTTTCTGTGTTCATTTCAGGAGTAATGAGTTGTTGTATTTAGTGACTTTGAGAGTTTATTGTTCTTGAGATATGAAATTGGCTGGAAATGTTATAGAACGATCCTACTTGATGAAATCTTATTGGGGACTTTTGTGACCCTTATCAAAAAGTTTCAGTGTTTGAAATCAAAACATAAGTACACAACAGTAGATGGCTTTGGTCTCTCCTTGTGTTTTGGATATTTTGTATACAACAAAAGAGAAGTTGAAAGCTTTACCACGTGGAAGATCGGTGCCTCTGATAGGTGTCTTTAACAGTGTGACGTGTCTGTATTGTTTCATTGATGAATCTGTTACACTGTTGAGTGATTGACTCTGAAATAAAATGGTTTCAAAGCTTTTTATAATTTTATCAGTATGTGGTGTTTATTAATGGAGGATACTTGTATGCCATTGTACTATAACTGATCAACGATTATTCTTGGGAAAACAATAAAATAGGATCTCAAGAGAATTAGCCGCTTCTATAAAAATAGTGAGAGTGACTGAGATCAATAGAACCAATCTCAGAATCGTCTTCTTTCTCTTTTGGAACAGAAATGACGTCTCCACTCTCAGATCTCCTAAACCTTGATCTTTCAGACACCAAGAAAATCATCGCTGAATACATATGGTTCGATCTCTAATCATCTCTTTTTCGCTTAATCTATAGAAAGCTTGTTTAAAATTCGATGCATGTCATATAGTTTCTTGATTTTACACACTTGTGATCTTGCATGTCTCTCTAAACAACATTGTTTTGTTCTGTTTTTGCTCTGCTTTTTTTCATGAGAACAGGATTGGTGGCTCTGGAATGGATATTAGAAGCAAAGCCAGGGTAATAATAATATCACATTAATTTCTCTCTCTCTCTCTCTCTTTTTTTTTTTTTTGTATAATAAGAACCAAACAAAAAATTGAAATTTTCTTTGTTAACAGACATTACCAGGACCAGTAAGTGATCCAACAAAGCTTCCAAAATGGAACTACGATGGATCTAGCACCGATCAAGCCGCTGGAGATGACAGTGAAGTCATTCTTTAGTAATCTTCTTCATCACCTATTCACAATATTTAAGTAAAATGATATCATAATTATCTTAAATATAATTTCATTTTTTTGGAATGAATGAAAAAACAGTCCTCAGGCAATATTCAAGGACCCATTCAGGAAGGGGAACAACATTCTGGTTAGCTCATATGATTTTTTAGCAAAATATGTATCTGTTTTCTTGATTAGTGGATCTTTCAAATCATTGTTCTTGAATATAATAAATCAGGTGATGTGTGATGCTTACACACCGGCCGGAGATCCAATTCCGACCAACAATAGGAACAAGGCCGTCAAAATCTTCGATCATCCCAATGTGAAAGCTGAAGAGCCTTGGTAAGCTTATATATATAGCCTATATAAAAAAATTCAATGAACTATAACCGAATTTGTTTCAGTTTGGTATGGTGTAGGACAAAAATACCATAGTTTGACCAATTCAAAAGATATTTTTGTAACATATGCATAGTTCAGAATCTGTTTTCTTTAAAAAGTTTAATTCAAAATATTTATTTGTAACATATGCATTGTTTAAAATATGTTAAAAAGTTGTTTAACATATGCATTGTTTAGGAATAGATTTCAGTTTGGTTGATTCAGTCTAGGACTCAGTTTGATAGTTTGATGTGTTATATATTAGGTTTGGGATAGAGCAAGAATACACATTACTTAAAAAAGACGTGAAGTGGCCATTAGGTTGGCCTCTTGGTGGCTTTCCTGGTCCTCAGGTAAACTTATGAGTCAATTCTTTATCAAAATTCATACACTAACTCTTCTACCAAGAACAAGTTTCTTATCTCGAAAATATCACTTTTTGTATGTTTTGATGAAACAGGGTCCGTACTATTGTGCAGTTGGTGCAGACAAAGCCTTTGGTCGTGACATTGTCGATGCTCACTATAAAGCTTGTCTTTACTCCGGTTTGAGTATTGGTGGTGCCAATGGTGAAGTCATGCCTGGACAATGGGAGTTTCAAATCAGTCCTACTGTTGGTATTGGTGCCGGTGATCAATTATGGGTTGCTCGTTACATTCTTGAGGTAAGAAACCCGTAGATTGACCTATGTCTCTTGTATATTATTACTCTATGTCCTATTTCATTTCCATTGTGTTCATTGTGTATATGACAGAGGATCACTGAGATATGCGGTGTGATTGTCTCATTCGACCCAAAACCAATCCAGGTTTCTTGTGATGATCAAGGCTATGTTTTTTTGTAGCTATAACTTGAGAATTTTCTTGAATGTTATATTTGTTGAGGTTGTTATCTATGGTGATTAATTAATTAGGGTGATTGGAATGGAGCAGCAGCTCATACGAACTTCAGTACAAAATCGATGAGGAAAGATGGAGGATTGGATTTGATTAAAGAAGCAATAAAGAAGCTTGAAGTGAAACACAAACAACACATTGCGGCTTATGGTGAAGGCAACGAGAGGCGTCTCACTGGGAAGCATGAAACTGCAGATATCAACACTTTCTCTTGGGTACGTATGAAACCAAATCAAATAGTTACATTTTGGTCAATGATCTCTATGTAACTTTTATCCCTCTGAGTGTAGGGAGTGGCGAATCGTGGAGCATCGGTGAGGGTAGGAAGAGATACGGAGAAAGAAGGGAAAGGGTATTTTGAAGATCGAAGGCCTTCGTCTAATATGGACCCTTACTTAGTTACCTCCATGATTGCTGAAACCACCATCCTCTAAGGTTTTTGTTTCTTTGTATCTTCTTCGAATTTCAGTTTGATATGGTTTAATTTCGGTTTTGAGACTTTTATTGCGAATAAGTTGAATGTTATGCGATTTTGATTGTTTAATCCGGTTATGGTTCATTTTTAAGCCAAAACTAATCGTTGAACTTGAATAATTTGTGACCACCATCCTCGGCTAAGCTTTTTGGTTACATTTGAAGTCGCTCAGTGAAGGGGGTTTGCATTGTACCATAGCATCCATATCTATATCTATATATATTTGAGAAGTGTTTTTGCTGACGTGTCGGACTCTCGGCTCTTGTTGAGTCCTTGATTTTACGTAATTACTTAATTACCCTTAATGAAATCTAATTAATTTTGGAAAAATTAAATTGAATTTCGGAATTAACCAGGAAAAAATAATTTTGGAAACAATAAACATAATAATTAACCAAAAAAAAAAAAGGAACAACGAAGTACCAGTTAGGAAGCTTTAATTGAATTCATCGTGTTCTTCGTCGTGTGAATATAATTCTTCTAAACGAAGGCAAAACTTGAAATCCTAACATAAAGCATATATTCATAGCAATAACAGAGATCTAATAATTTAGTGATAGAATTTCACCTGTTGATCTGTCGAAGCAGAATAGTCAAGCTTCTCATAGTATCTTGCCCATGTTATGTCTTTAAGACGTCAATACTATCCTGCACCCTATAATTCTAACCAATGAAAAGAACAAATATTTATTACCTTGGATACAGAGTTGACGAAGAAACCTTGGATAAAAACTCGACGAAGAAATTTGTAAGTGTTAATGTATGATGAAGCTTCCATGAACGTGAATTCGTGATCATAATGAAGAAACGTGTGAATGGAGACGGTTGATGGTTTTTTTTTTTTTTTTTTTTTTTTTACCTTTTGTGTAAACAGATCTGTTTCATAATTTATCGGAAAAGGAATTATACAAAAAAAAAAAATCGGAAAAGGAAAATATTTATTATAATATTGATATATTTAAGATGATAATGTCAAATATCCGAAAATTATTAATCGGAGCATTAATATAAAAATAAAAAAATACTATTCTAACCTTACTCAAATTAATAAGATTTATATATCCGAAATTAATCGTAAACGGCTATTAATTGTTAAACTAATTAAAATAAAGATCAAACGTACCGGAATAGATGAAATTTTTGGTATGATCGTCGTGTTCGTCGTCGTTTCAATCTAAATATTTGGAAAAAAAAACGAACAAAAAAAATAATATGTAGATCAATGAAAGAGAACCCACCAATTTAGAAACGGTTATCACGCCATCGTATTGTTCGTCGGATGATTATAAGTCTCTAATCCGGAGATTGACTTGAATCCTGACAAAAACATATATTCATAGCATAAAATCGTAAATAGAAGGTAGAAGACCACCTATTAATCGGTTGTAACCTTGTGCAAACTCGATTTAATTTTGACGAATGAAATGTTGGTGTGGTGTCAAAACTTTCTTGGGGAGACTCGAAGATGAGAGAGCTGAAGTCAGAGATAGGCAGAGAGGTTTACATGTGAATTAAGGTATGGAGTGCTAACGTGAACATGAACGTGAACGGCGGTGATTTTTGCACATAATAGCAATTAGATCGAGTTTTGGAAAAAAATATGGATCAGCGTGACATGACGCATATGGATACCATGCATGTCTATCTATTGTAAATCAAAAATTATATTATTGTTCCGCCTTATTTTTGAAACAGAAAGGAATTTTCCCTTAAATTTTAATATATTTTATAAGATAGTATCAGATATAGTAGTAAATCTAAAATAGTTGTTATTATTCCATATTTTTACGGAAAAAAAGTAAATATTATTTTAAATAAACATAGATAACAATGAATAAATGGCAGTTTTACAAATATTTATTATTATGAGTGATTTGCTTATTAAAATATGTAAATTTTTTTTTTTTTTTTTTTTGTATTTATCGTCGAAAAATTTAGAAACCCTAAATCATGCACCGCCTCCTATTCAATATAAATACCTTGCTCATGGTATTCAATTTCAGATCATAACTAATCCTTGTTTTTTTTGTTCTTTTTTTTCAAACTTTTTTTTGCTTCTACCTAATTTTAATTTTTCTTTTTATTGTAGGGTGGATGTATGGAGGGGACGATGTGAACTGGTGTATGGAAAATTTGGACCTAATTCAATGAATAAACAGGTGATCTTATAGTTTATATGTACAAATTTGATTTTTTTTTTTTTTTTGTATTTATGGTTTCACTATTTTCACCACTAATCAATTTTTATAATCAAAAAGTTTGGTTTCAACTTTTGAGAAGGTAATCATCGATGGTTTAGTATGTTTCTTTTTGTTGTAAAAAGATGAGGTACCTCCCGATTTTGTTGAGGTACATGTTCTTATTATTTTCAAATATGTCTTTTTTCAGAAGAAACACTCAACTTTTGATAACACAGTTGCCACAAAGTCAGAAAGATGACTTATTTCAGGGATGAATCTTCAGAGGAGGCTAATTTTTGTCGTTAATACAATTTAAGTATTCCTCTCTTTAGATTAGGGATAACAAACTTGGCTGTTAAATTCAAGAATTACTCTTCGTTGCCAATCTCTCTCCCCAAACTAAAATATTACATATATGGAAGTAGTAACTTAAAGTTTTTGGTATCGAGGTCATTCTAAGGCACTGAGATTCGGACTTTGGTATGTATAGGATTCGTTTTTCATGCACTAAGATTTAATTATGGTTTAATTTATTGGTTTTTAGGTTTCTTTCCATGCTCTGATGCGTTTTCGGGTGTGCCAATGGAAGCTTGCATCACTCTTTACTCCAAGCGTAAGTATGCTCTGCATTAGCTTCTTCTGTTCCATTGGTTATTATGGGTTTTGACTTTTGAGAAATATACAACAATTTAAAACCAGGTTTTGTTGTTGATTGGTTCGGTTTGTATACCATATTTTGCTAAATACATATGACCATAAATAAGACCAAAGGAGCTGGGTTAGCTCCTTTGCCAGCTAGGTTGACTTCGTCTCCTCCCCGTCTTGCGGATTTCCGTTATTCAACGGGTATATTTGAGAAGTATACGGTACTAAAACCACAACCATTGATCTTAGCTTGATCGGTTCTTCCCTAGGATTTATACATAAAAGTAAATTGTTTTGTTTAATAATTTTCCATTGCATGAACTTTCGAGACAACAAGTGGACAGGAGTGTAATGTCATCAAAAGTCAAATCAAACACTGTGAGAAACATAATAGACAACGTTGGCTTCTTTCGCAGCTGCTCAACGTTGTCTCTCCCGATGGTCCCAACACTCTCTTCTTCTTTTTTTGTCAACATTCAAACGTTATTTAAAATAAATAAAAATGTTTAACCTTAATCATCTTTCTAGATCTTTAAATGCCTAAAACTTCAACTTAATCAGTCAGCAATCCGTCACGTTAATGATTTTGAAAGGAAGGCTTTTGTTTTGTTTCGGTTAGTTTTGTTTATTTAGTATTTTAATCACAAGATAACTCTAATTTCCCATTAGAGTTGTGTTAATTGTGTTGATTATGATTTGGCGTTCCAATTTTGATATTATTTTTATGTTGTAAATCTTAAACTGTTACGTTATTGTTCTATCTTCCTATGTGAGAAAAAAGTAAAATGTTTTAAAATTTTGACATGGATAATAATATAATTGTAAATCTATAATAATTATATTATCATTTTATTTATATTTTTCAAAAAGAAATATATTTATCTTAATATATTTAATATGATAATGTCAAATATAGTTATAAATCTAAAAGAGTTATGTTATTATTCCATCCTTTTATGAGAAAAAAGCAGATATTCTCTTAAACTTTTAAATTAACGTGGATAATAATAAATAAATGATAATCTTACTAATATGATAATGATTCGGTTTTAATCTTACCAAAAAACAAATAATGATTCTGTTTTAAAATATATAAATTTTCTTTGTTTAGTTGTAGATATTGTCATATAAAAAATTCTTAGATCCTCCACTGCCTTAATTTTATGTAAATACCTTGCTTGATATTTAATTTTGATTTGATATCATAACTAATCCTTGCTTTTTTTTTTCGGCACTAACCATTGAATTTTTTATACTGCCATTTAATTCTTGCATAAAAAATAATAATTAATAGTAGTGTTTATTATGAATGCAGGTTTGTTTTCCATAAAAACTAGATTGGATTTATGGAAGCACGTCATTGTTTCCAGTGCGAGGAAACAAATGTCGTATCACTGCTGTTGTGGCTCTTTAGTACTTTCGTTTCTGTTTATGGCTTTGCTTCGGTTGTATGGTTAGTCATCAATCATTGATCTTCTCATTGTTTGAATATTGTTGCATAGGAAAAATCTTCCTTTTTTATGAATCTTTCAAAAGTTGGATCCATGCAATTCTCAGTGATTGATTACGTTTATTGAATATTTGTGTGCTTCCTCTGCTGATATTCTAATTCATGCTTTATTCGTCGTCTTTGATACACTCTGATTAACCATTGTGGACCTCTAGAGTCTAATTTGCAATATTAATGCAAGTCTCTTTAACTTACGGATTATGAAGAGCATCCTAAGATCGTTTAATTTGATTCAGGCTTTATGTGGCTAATGTTTGGTCTTGGATGTGAATTAGTCTATCATGTTTCTTGGAAGGTAGGAAGCAATCTTGATGTTTACCAAAATCCAATGTGCTCTTTTGTAGCTCAGTTTTGAAATATGTACTAATTATTGTAGAGGGAACCCGAAACAAAGAGACCATATGTATGATTTTATATGCGAAGAGAAGCTCCAAATTTGAAATCGTCTCCACTCCGGTGATATGTGGCCATGGTGTGAAGGAGTCTGGAGCCATGGTTATTTCAGATTCGGACATAACCGTAATTGTTAAACTAATAAAAATAAGATCAAACGTACCGGATTGATGAGAATTTTTGGTGTTCTTCGTCATGTTCTTCGTCGTATGGATCTAACAAAACAAAAAAAAATATATATACCCCAGAATTTTTTTTTGTTTGTTAATAGAGAGAACCCACCAATTTTGTAGCGTTGATTGTGACATCGAATTGTTTGTCGGATGAATATAAGTCTCTAATCCGGAGACTGAAGTTGAACCCTAACAAAAACATATATTCATAGCATAAAATTCATAAATAAAAGGTAGAGCATCACATAGCTTTTTCTTCAAAGCCAACACATCTCTCTTTGTAGACGAATTACTCTCCAATTTGGTATATACTCAAATTTTCCAATGACTTCCTTCTCGAACCTGGAGCGTTTTTGCTTTGCCGGATATTTTTAGGATATGGCTCTTATGTATCTCTTGTGAGTCACTTGATATGTTGTTTAGGTAAAACTTTTGGTTTGAAAGAGAATGATCCACGACAAGCATAATCGGTTATTTGTTATATATGTGGCCATGTTCATATTGCTTTCTCCACAAGCAATTTTCCAGTTTTGTAGCATTCGATATTTAAATTTAAAAGCTTCAATACGTTGTATACATGTGTATGTATGTACATATATGAATTATTCTCAGTTGCACATAGTGGTATCTAATGGATAGATACTTGCTCTCTGTAACCCTCTCATTTTTAGTACCTATCTTCAGTGTTTACTTTGCTAAGAGCTTCTTGATAGGCATACATCTTTGCAATCTCAGATCAATATACTACAAATACATATACGATACAGTTAAGAAAATGATATTTCTCTTACAACTTTTTATATGGGTTTTATAAACAAGAGATCAACTGAAGGGTTACGCAGCGACCAATGGCGAAGGTAGAGACAAAGATACTACAATAGGGACGATAAATATGACACGATATATACAAAGGAGATGCCTGTTTCTATACCATTGAAATTTTACGTACATAACTACTTCAAAGAGCAAGATGACTTACTTGATAGGTAAGAGATATGGTAAGAGATTATATTTTTCAATTATTTGTTTCCAACTACGAAAAACTCCAGTGACATACAATCTAAAAGCATGAATATATCATAAAATCAAGAATACAACAAAAACCAGGAAGATGGGCCCAAATTAAAGTCCGAAACTGGACGTGGGGAACCCACGGACAGTGGCGGTCGGAGCGTTACAAATATGAAAGAAATGAGGAAGCGTGCATATGTCATAAAACTAAGAGTACTACAAAACCAAGAAGATGTGCTCAAAGAACGAAACTGGACGTGGGAACCCACAGACAGTGGCGGTCGTGGCATTACAAATATGAAAGAAACGAGTAAGCATGAATATGTCATAAAATCAAGAGTACGACAAAATAAAGAAGATGGGCCTAAAGACCGAAACTGGAAGTGGGGAGCCCACGGACAGTGGCGGTCGGGGCGTTGCTAATATGAAAGAAACGAGTAAGCATGAATATGTCATAAAATCAAGAGTACGACAAAACAAAGAAGATGGGCCTAAA
This sequence comes from Arabidopsis lyrata subsp. lyrata, assembly GCF_000004255.2. Taxonomy (NCBI): domain Eukaryota; kingdom Viridiplantae; phylum Streptophyta; class Magnoliopsida; order Brassicales; family Brassicaceae; genus Arabidopsis; species Arabidopsis lyrata. The sequence continues at coordinate 24,630,667 of NW_003302555.1, forward strand.
GACCGAGACTGGACGTGGGAACCCATGGACAGTGGCGGTCGGGGCGTTGCTAATATATTGTTGGTTTAAATATATAGATTTTTTATATTTAATTCTATTATATATATCAAGATATAAACACTAATAATTGTTTGTGATTCAAAAACACTATTAATTGTTGATTACTAATAATATATATCAAAAGTTATAGCGTTTTACCATAATTCTATATTAATGTCGTTATAAAAATTAGACTCTTGACAAAATTAATTCAATAAATATCCCTAACTTGATAACCCTAAATATTAATTATTAATTCTGGTCTTAATCAACATACAACCCCGCGCTGGGCGCGGGGACCTCCCCTAGTGTTTACAGATTTGTTCTAATTTATTATTAAGACTTAGAACGATTTTGTGTGTATGTTTGCGATTAGATTATTCTATCGTATTTTAACATCTATTAACTTCGTTTTCGTAACTTCATTTTTTTTTCTAAATAAGCATGGCCGCGCAAGGCGCGGATAACTCCCCTAGTTAGATTATATTTGAATAAGGGCATTGACCAGAAAAAAAAAAAAAAGTTTAAACGGGCCTGAGTTGTTTAGCACATATATCAACTTTGCCGTCCGTTATTGTTCTTTCTCCTTTCTAGTTATGTATGTTGTGTTGGTTCAAAAGAAAGGATGATTGCTTGAGAGAAACAAGAAACATGTATACATAATTACATATCTAGAAGTTAGAACCCAATTACATAAGCATACATACTTTTTTTTTCTTGTCTAGGATACGGTGAAAGCATTAAAAAAAGGTACTCCCTCTTTTAGTTGTCGTTTATAGTTTTTACACAAAAATTAAGAAAAGCATTAAATTTTATGTTTTACCCTTTATTAATAAATTTTATAAAAATTTCATTGGCTAAAACATTAAAACAGTAGTGATAAAACTGGAATTTTTACCAAACATTTGCATTGAAAACCTAAAACGACAACTATTATGAAACAAAATTTAAATCATAAAACAACAACTAAACCGAAACGGAGAGAGTATAAGATTATACATCGAAGTCAATTCTATACTTGGTTTTTTCTTTTTTACTTAACGATGTATATACTTGGAATAATATGGGCTTATATAGAGAGATCTAATTAAGAATTAGACGTATCTTGTGGGCAGGTAAAGTCAGTAGATACGTTCACGAAATTCATGTAAAATATAACTAAATAAACTTCTTGATTGGTCCACCTGCACGCATATACTTTATCAACTACATATACGTATGTTCATGCATGTTACGTATATTTTTATTATTGTAAGCCGGTATTTTCTTCATCACAGAAAGAAACCAAGAAAAACAAAACCAACTAGATAAAGTCATTTAATATTTTCATCTTTTACGAGAAAAATAGAATTATAATTTCTCGAAACTATCTAACACAAATTCTCTCCGACCAATGAAGAATAATCAGTCTTTTTGGTTTTTGTTTTGGTCTTTCACGAGCAAATGAAACTTATACTTAATGGTATTTGGTGAGAAGAAAAGGAGCCAAACCACATGAAAATAAAATGTAAATATTAATTGTAGTTGTCGTTTCGTTTCGTGTAACGCCTAACCATGTATCGCAGCACGTTACGACTTCTTTGTGTTGCTGTATGTGTAAATGATCTAACCTAATACTACTATTGCAAAGAAATAAAACTATTCCTTTGTCATATACTACTAAATTCTAGGAATATTTGACACATAACATAACCACAAACTTTTAAAAAATCTGTTTTATGAACTTACAACCAAACCGAGAAATGTATAGGACATCTATTAAAAATACCAGATCTCTACCAAAACTTATTAAACAGAAAATATAAACGTTACGAATGATTTTGGACCTTGTAAATAAATAAACGATATTACTAGTCATGATATTCATCGACAAAAGACCTGTTATTTACTACAAAATTTGTAGTGATATTTCCCCCTACACAAAATTTATGCTTTTGAATAATTTGGTCTATAGTTTCTAAGTTTGAGATCAAATATTTGATAAAATGCGCATGCGAAACTTATATATCATCTAACATGGTCCCGGACAGTAGAGGATAATAGGGCCAATGTCGAGAATTTCTTAGATAGAAAACAAAACTAAAGAAGGTCCTGTAATTATAAATACAGAGTGGCCGAGACAGACACAAAACAAAAGAAGATTTATTTCAAAAACTTTAATGTAATCAAATGTAGTTGTGAATTGTGATCATCTTCTAACATGTTACGGTCCTACCAACTCTCTCTTCCCACCCTTTATCTTTTTCAATACTATAATACTATCAACAACAACTTCAATCTTATTTATCAAAAAAATAAAAAAACAAAACAACTTCAATCTTATACTCCATAAAATTTAATATTATTAAGTCAGTAAAACTAATATGCATTTAGTAATTAAGAATTATGAAATATGAATGGCCGGTTTTCTCAGTGTATCTGCAAGAACTCCAGAGTGACATGGAAGAATTTTCTAGTTTTTTTTTATCTTTAATTCTCCGTAGCGCAAATGTAAAAGCGGATAAATTGGCTCGACAAGTTCGTACCGAACCGCTTCATATGACATATGTAAACAATATTCTCTAGGAATGACTATTTTGAGCGTTAATTTAAGTTGTTGACAAAAAAAAAATTATGAAACGAGGAAAATTCTAAGACTTTAAATGGATGTTGCAGTCAAAATGGAGTAAACCGTTAGCGGACTAAACCACTCTATTTTTGGAGCGGATACAATTTACCGCGGACCAAGTTTCTTTCTGTATAAAAGCAGTTTGTAATATCCGTAGCGGATTTCTTCTATTTTTCTCGGTCCGCAGCGAATTTTCTTTTATTTTTTTTTTCTCGGTCCGCAGCGGATTTCTTCTCTTTTTCTCGGTCTGCACCACTACAATAAAAAACGGTCTAATCCAAAAACGGAATTGTCCGCCCCAACCCTAAATTATGAAAAAATCTTTAGACAAATCCTAATTAGACCAATTGATTCTGTTTTTAGTATATTTTTTTTAATTCCAATTGGAAAAAAAATGATAGAAAAAAAGGCAACAAAACATGGGAAAAAGGAGAAGAAGAGGATTAGGCTGTTGACTGCTTTCACTCCTTTTACAGCTTTGCTCTTAAATAATAAAGCTTTCATTTTTAGCATCTCTCTCTCTCTTTCTCTTCTTCTTCTTCTTCTTCTTCTTCTGAATCGTCACAATGCGAGACTTCTTCCCCAACTCGTCAATGGCGATTCTCTCTGTTTTCCTCTCACTCCTTCTCCTGTCTTTCCCTCTTCCATCATCTCAAGATCTCAACGCCGACAGAGCAGCTCTTCTCTCTCTCCGCTCCGCCGTCGGAGGCCGTACATTTCGCTGGAACATCAAACAAACCTCACCGTGTAACTGGGCCGGTGTCAAATGCGAGAGTAACAGAGTCACAGCCCTCCGTCTACCCGGCGTTGCTCTCTCCGGTGACATTCCAGAGGGTATTTTCGGTAACTTAACTCAGCTCCGTACACTCAGCCTCCGTCTCAACGCTCTCTCTGGCTCACTCCCTAAAGATCTCAGTACCTCTTCCAGTCTCCGGCATCTTTACTTGCAAGGAAACAGATTCTCCGGCGAGATACCTGAAGTTTTATTCAGCCTTACTCACCTCGTGAGGCTTAACCTCGCTTCCAATAGTTTCACCGGCGAAATCTCTTCAGGTTTCACGAACCTCAGGAAGCTAAAGACTCTGTTTTTAGAGAATAATCAACTCTCTGGTTCAATCCCTGACTTAGATTTACCTTTGGTTCAATTCAATGTTTCGAATAACTCGTTGAACGGATCTATACCTAAGAGTCTTCAGAGGTTTGAGTCTGATTCGTTTCTACAGACTTCACTTTGTGGCAAACCGCTTAAACTTTGTCCTAATGAAGAAACTGTACCGAGTCAGCCTACTTCTGGTGGAAACAGAACACCACCGAGTGTTGAGGAAAGTAAGGAGAAGAAGAAAAAGAACAAACTTTCCGGTGGAGCTATTGCCGGAATTGTGATCGGATGTGTTGTTGGTTTTGCTTTGATTGTTTTGATACTAATGGTGCTTTGTCGGAAAAAGGGTAAGGAGAGATCAAGAGCTGTTGATATCTCAACAATCAAACAGCAAGAAACCGAAATTCCCGGCGATAAAGAAGCGGTGGATAATGGTAATGTCTACTCGGTGTCTGCTGCTGCAGCTGCGGCGATGACCGGAAATGGAAAAGCCAGTGAAGGGAACGGTCCAGCGACGAAGAAGCTCGTGTTCTTTGGTAATGCGACTAAGGTTTTCGATCTTGAAGACTTGTTGAGAGCTTCTGCAGAGGTTCTTGGGAAAGGAACGTTTGGAACGGCCTATAAGGCGGTGCTTGACGCGGTGACGGTTGTGGCGGTGAAGAGGCTGAAGGATGTAATGATGGCTGATAAAGAGTTTAAGGAGAAGATTGAGTTGGTTGGTGCGATGGATCATGAGAACTTGGTGCCATTGAGAGCTTACTATTTCAGTAGAGACGAGAAGCTTCTTGTCTATGACTTCATGCCTATGGGAAGCTTATCAGCTCTCTTACATGGTGAGTTTATATCAAAACTTATGTTAGATTGTGAAGTTTCTTTCCTTTATACCGAGTTTGGTTTTTTTTGAGGCAAAACAATGCTTTTAGTGACTATAGATAGGCTTGAATACATTTAGATTATGGTTATGTTTAGTACTTAATCTCTTTGATCTTGATTCTTAACATTGACATGATTTACATAATACTTTGTATAGATTCTGTGAATTGGTGGGGACAATGTGTTTAACATTGGATGCTTTGATCTATGAACAATGATTACTACTCTAAGACTTTGCTTGTGTTCTCTTTAGTTTCTATAATTGGCTTTTGTCTGTTAACAGGAAACAGAGGAGCGGGAAGGAGTCCACTAAACTGGGATGTTAGATCACGAATTGCTATTGGTGCAGGTCGTGGTTTAGCCTACCTTCACTCACAAGGCACTTCGACCTCTCACGGCAACATCAAGTCCTCGAACATCCTCTTAACGAAATCCCACGACGCTAAAGTCTCAGACTTTGGCTTAGCTCAGCTCGTGGGATCATCTGCAACAAATCCAAACCGCGCTACGGGTTACCGTGCACCAGAAGTAACTGATCCGAAACGTGTGTCGCAGAAAGGTGATGTGTACAGTTTCGGAGTGGTGTTGCTTGAGCTGATCACGGGTAAAGCTCCTTCGAACTCGGTGATGAACGAGGAAGGAGTGGATTTGCCCAGATGGGTTAAATCGGTGGCGAGAGATGAGTGGAGGAGAGAGGTTTTCGACTCGGAGTTGCTTAGTTTGGCGAGGGAGGAAGAGGAGATGATGGCGGAGATGGTGCAGCTAGGGCTTGAGTGTACTTCACAACATCCGGACAAGAGGCCGGAGATGTCGGAAGTGGTTAGGAAGATGGAGAATTTGCGACCTTATTCTGGTTCAGACCAAGTGGACGAAGCTGATTAAGTCAAAGATTGTTAATTGTTGAATTGTTAATTTATTTAATTGTAATGAAATGGTTTGGTTGGGGAGAAATCAGGTTTTAATTTAATTTTTAATTTTTAATTTTTGACCCAACTTGTCAAAAAGGAGATGGGGTTTTAGTGGGTAACTCTGCTGGCATTTGCAGTTGTTTGTGTTGGGCGTGAAGGATTTGGTGGTGATTTGTAATTATTGTCGTTGCTTCTCTTTCTTAAATCTATTTTCTAAATTGTTACTTATCATTTTGTCTCTTTTTTTTTCCATTATCATTTTGTCTCTTATGTTACATGTGAGTGACTTTATATAAAGTTGTGTACTATAGTAGTGGCAAACGCAGTTGGTCAGTGTTTTATGAAAAAGATTTGTTCAGTTCTTCGAACAAATACAAATTGTTAGGATTAAAACATTTTTTGGTTGGCCACTTGTGGAACGCCTTTTTCCGGCAGATTTTGATGATGTGTTTGATAGGTTAAATAGTAGTCCTTGTGTGTTTGAAATGAGAAAAATTAGTTTAACTTTGACAGTTATACTAATTTAAATTACCGTTTAATTTGTTCATTATTATGTTGTTTCGGTTCCGTCTATTTCGCACTTGTTCAGCTTGTTTTGGTCATTATGGTGGATGGAAGTTATATGTAATTTTTTATCAATACCAATGTATTTGTTTTGTCAACATGTCTTATCAATATAAGAACATGCTTATTATTATCTTTTGTTATCAAAGTGACCACATCTAATTTAGTTTCGATGGAGAGAAAGCTAAATATACCAAAAATAAACACTTAACACATGATTTATAAAAATGAATTGAATGAATACTAATTTGCTATTATGGAAAAGTGGACAACTCTTTTAATATTGGGGTTGTCCAACCATTTTGAATAATTTTGTTTTGGTTCCCAAAAGCCACTATGATTTTTTTTTGGCTTGCAAACATTGACAGCTTTAAGAGTAAAGCATTTAATGCAAAAGGTATAAATAGGTAAGAATGGGTGGAACTGCAACAGTACTAAGGCTGCTATAATTGTATGACTCTTTTAGAGAGGTCCCAAAGGTACACATGATAGAGAGGGACCATAAAGAGAAATTGGTTTCAAGAGAAGACGACATTAAGATAGTGATGATTCTATTTTAAGTGCGTTGTCTCTTTACCTACATTTGCGGTTGATGCGGCTGCTAATTGCCCATACAAACGCAAACCGCAATCGCTATCTGTTTAACAAGATTGGGTGTATGTCCCAGTAGCATGATAGGTTTAAAACTTTGGTTTGGAAAATGTATCTCTCGTTCAGAATCTATGAAAAGATGTGACAGAGACAAATTGTAAATATATAATATATAAATAATGCACAATGAGATCTTCTTCTTTCACTCAGTTTACTTAGACAACATTTCACAATCCTTCTGTGAAGGTGGAACGCAAAAGCCTGAGAGACCATGTCCATATATGTTAAAACCACAAATCCAAACAAATATCAAACCGCAAAACACCAATAACCGCATCTGCGGCTGCGTTATGCGTCCAAATAAATGTTTTCCTTTTTCTTTTCTTCTCTTTTTCTTCCTGTCTCTGCGTCAAAAGGAGTAAACTCAAAAGAAAACCAGTTTGTTATAGATATCAAAAATTTAGTAATCAATGAAGAATGACTTACATGTACAGAATAAACAAGTAAAATTCATTTGTTTGTTATCTTCGATGCAAACTTGGTTGGGCTTCATCTTTGTGACCTTTGGACATCAGATTATAGTTGATATATGCCAGCTGCGAGAGGTTCTTCATACCGTAAAAAGAGCGAGTCAGAATACTAAAACTGGTTCTTCTCTCTTAAGAACACCATTTTCAAATGCTACTCAAATCACTTGCCATAATGATACAAATACAAGCCAGTTCTTGACTTGAATTAGGTGGAGGTACAGCCCACAAATTCATAAACTACTAATCAATAGCCTCAGCCCAAACTCGGATCTATAGTCAAAGGATTCTGCAAGTCTGTTATAAAGCTAACAACCTATGTTGTACTTGATTGATGTGCGATCCTTGCAACTTTAATTAGGACCGAACTTATAACTAATAAAGTTTGCAGCAAGATCTCAATCCAAAAATGAAACTTGCAAGGGAACTTCTACAATGATCAATCGTATACTTGGGTGACAAGGGATCATAGAAAGAAAGTCATGATACAATACCTTGAACGAGAAATTATCGAATGTGTAATTTTCAGAGACACTAGTTTCGAACTCCGCAGGTCCACGGGGTTTATCAACCTGCATACCATCATTTATCCAATTCAGGGCACTACACATCTAAAAATTTAACGTCAATATTTCTGAGGAGGAAAGAGAGTGAATCAGCAGATATTACCCCCTCGTCGTGATGATTGCTTAAGCGACCACTACTGCCACTCAAGCTGTCACCGTCACTACAATCTTCATTCTCATTGGGAGGAAAACATTGCTCATCCGAATAGTTCCACGAGTAGCGACTCTGGAAGTAACTTGTGTCAAGAGCATTTTCTGAATCCGGCACAAATGCAGCCTAGAGGAAACAAGCAATAGAATGCCAAAAAAAAAAAATCATGAGTTCGGGATATGCAAAGCATATGACTTTAAAACTAAAAGATAAATGAATTCACCTTCTGTTGTGCTAGAGTGTTCCAGTTTATGTCTTTAAAAAAGATGTGCTGCTTGACCTGGGTCATGATATTTGTTTCATCACTACTACACATTACAATTCATTGAAATCAGTCATCCAAAAAAAAAGACATCAATGTCACCTCAGCCGCCCCTCTAGCTCCAAGTCTCTGATGGGGATCTTCCGTTAATAACCTGGATTAAGCACATGAGACGATGTTACATAAATTAATACTTGTGTCTTCTTCTCAATTGTGTTATAAGCTGATCTTGAACCAAGCGTCAGGCGTCAAAATGGGCATATACATAAGACTCTTTTGGGAACATATATACTCCATAAGCAAAACATGGGAAGAAAAGGGTTGCTTATTGATGTTTACGAGAGAGCTGCTGAATTTTCTTAAAGAACTATTTTAACTACACATATATGACTGGACAGAGAAAAATCACTTACCGATCTATCAAATCACGGGCTTCAAGGCTCATATCTTCAGGAACAAGAGGCCATTGTATATTTCGGTTGAGAATATTGTCAAAAATTTGCTTAAACCCAACAAAGAAGATACAGATCAAATATCAGGGAATTGGAGAGTGAAACTAGATATTAAATACTCTGTAGCAACATATGAAGATGTTAAATGGAAGTGTTTGAAAGTTAAGAGGCCAGTACAAAAAAACATAGCATTTGATGACCAGCCAAAATTGGAACATCAGTTTCTGAACCTTGAGAAACCTCTATTTCCTCTAACAAAATAATTACAAGGACGATGCAATATCGAGTCACTGACCTGAGGATGGTCAGCATTGAAGGGCGGAATCCCCACAATGAATTCATACAAAATGATGCCAACAGACCACCAATCCGCAGTTGCACCTGAACAGTTATGGAAATATATCAGCCTTTACAGTTTTGGTATGTGATAAAGAGAATTGAATATCTAAAACTATAGTCAGACAGGCAGCAGAGCAACAATTTAGTGTGAACCTAAAGCTGCTAATAAGCTACATATTCAAGCTTTCTACTTACACCACCAGATAAGTAGAACTGTAATCAACTTGATATACCACACATCTTGTTATTCAGATAAACAATCTCAACCCAGGACTAATCATTTTTCTATCAACCCAGCACCAATTTCTACTCAAAGTAAGATTTGGAATAATAGAGAGATGTGGAAAACAAGATGAGAAAGAAATGTGTATGCACCATGTCCTGTCCCCAAAAGAATTTCTGGCGCTAAGTAGTCAGGAGTGCCCACTGCAGACCGCTTATGCCCCAATGTCGGCAATTTTGGTTTCTCCTCAACAAGCAGCGACACTGCACTGGAAACTGGACCAGAGAGATCGTCGGTGCTGTTGATGAGACCAACTTTTGAAAGCCCAAAATCTGTCAACTGCTCAGACGAAACAAAAAGGTACCATAAGGTCTACAGGGAAGCATGGTTCTGATAATTTATACAAGTATTATATTTACAGAGTACAGACTCATAAATGCGGAGGCTAATTGTCCGTGTGGGTTTATTATTACGAGATTCAGAAAGGACTATATAATCTCCAGAGTATCACATTGCATGACATCAACAAAACATTCTGAAGGCCTGATACTATTCAATATAAGTTTGCAAATGGTTATTACCTTAACATGACCATCATGTGCAATCAACAAATTGTCAGGCTTCAAATCACGATGCACAACACCCTCAGAGTGTAAATATTCCAAAGCAAGGACCTGACACGAATAATTGACACTGAATCACAACATTTAGATAAAATATCTTGTTATTATGGCATGATGCCATGATGTGTGAGAATATTACACACTTACAACTTCTGCAATGTATACACGGGCATTAGTTTCATCCAAGCAACCTAATTTTCTCAACATTGAATAAAAATCCCCTCCATTGAGGTATTCCATCACAAGATACAGGTTTTCGCTACAAGTAAAAGAATAGAAGAATCGAACCTGGTCAAAAGAACGTTATGTTAGCATAAGAAATCTCTGCAGAGGAAAAAATATGCTTAAAGCTAGAACAGCTCACCACAAAGGGATTGCGGGCGTTGATCAAAATATCTCGTTCAGCAAGTATACTTTCCACAGCATTCTTGCGGATCATATCTGCCTTCCTCAGAACCTACGGAGTATGACAGCCCCCAAAACAAGATTTAGGAAAACAGTTAAACAGATTTTGCCGACCAAGTCAGCCTAACTGCACAGACAGAATCTTTTACAAGAGTTAAAAAAAAAAAGCAAAACGAACTAAAATTTAGAACACCTTAATTGCAAATAGGTCTCCTGTAGTGTTCTTACGAGCCAAAACAACATGCCCAAAAGCTCCCCTACTAATTGTCTCCTTGAGCTCAAAATCGTCTATGGATATGCGGTCCCGCAGATGTACTGGACTGGTCCTCAAGCTGCGAACAACATCATCTTCCAAAGGAGCATCTTCATCAATCATGGTACCTTTTTCATCATCCATAAGCTCGCACAGCTGAAGATACTTTTCCCTAATAATATAGAAAAAAATATTCTTACAATCTCAGCCTGAGCTATTCTTCCCTCAACTGACAAGAGAATAGTTCTGGAGACAAGAATACATCTCCCAGAACACTTGAATTATAAGCAAAGACAGCACGGGGTGAGATCAAAAAAATATTTGTAAGACAAAGTGGTACCAGGAACTCACTGTATCAACTTTTCTATGCGTGTTCCAAAAGTTTCAACTATAAGTGCATCAAACTTTCTGCGGTCAATGACAACTCTCAAGTCTTCAAGACAGGAAAGTAAAAGCTGAATAGATTGATCATCAACTGGAATGGGATTTGCGGCGCATCTTGCAATGTCAGCAAGTTCACTCATCTGCATCATCAGTTATCCAGGGGTCTATTCATCAGTGTGGATATTAAATAAAAGACTAGGAAACTATGAGCATAGAGCAGAACTAACACAAACCTGAGGGAAATCATCCTGGTCATGGAATGTACCATTGCCTCCTAATAACAATTCAACTGGATCGGGTTTAGGGGTTGGAATAGGGGATCTAGGAGTCATGCTACCGGCAGATGAAGTAGTCATGCCTTGATCAGACTTGGGACCAAAACGAGTTCTGCATGACATTGAAGGTAAACATCTCATATCATCCATGAAAACTGAACTATCAGCCTCCGGAAAACAGTCAAGCATGTCCTCCGACCCTCTTCGCGACCAATCACTTAGCTTTGGGGAGAGAACATCAAATTCTTCGGTCAAGCTCGCGTAAGATATTTTCATACCATCTGGGCTTTCTACCGCTGCTATGTTATCCTTTTGTATGAAGTTCTCTGTTATCTTTTCAAGAGTTACAGCAACTGCCACCAGCCGCTCGTCAACACTCACACCCTTTTGGTCATATTTATCAGCCAATGCACAGATTCTAGAGTGATCTTCCACATGGGTGGTGGGAACTTCCTCCTCGCATATACGGCAAATAATTGAACTTTCCTCAGAGATACATGACTGATCCCCCCAATAACCCCAAGAAATATTGTGCCGATTCTTGGGCATATGTTCCTGGGACAATTTTGCGGAAGAAACGTCTGGCAACTTCGCAACAGCCATATCATCACTTATAGCTACTAGCTTTTTAACTACCTGTGGAGGTTCAAATTTGATATCATTCTGCTCTTTAGATACTGCAGCATCTTGTACACCCTTCGATGCTGGAGATGGAAGCCTTTTCCAAGAAGACATTTTATCGATGTTTGCAGGCGATTCAGAATCCTTTGACATTTCATTGTACGGAGAAGAGAGAGGAGCTGGACGAACAACAAAGCCCTCGTTCCAATTCAAACCACGCTGCTCCTGACTATAAGCTTTCTTGGTGGATGGTGCCTTTAAAGCATTGGCAGTACTTGAACCGCTCCCGTCCCTAACTTCTCCAGTGGGGACTCTTTTATCGGCAGAATGCAAGACTCTTGACTGACGTAGTTGTAAGGCATCTTCCTCCTGCTCCCAACTTTCCTTATGAAACTGAAGTAATCTGGTACATCTGGTAAGGATAAAAAGCATCCGAGTGTGAAGTTGCTTGAGCACGCCCGGAGAAAGCTCTTGACGTCTATCATCTAACTCTTGTACTATGCCCTCACACTGAAGCCAGAACTCTCCCGAAGTAGTCTTAGCACAAGTCTTTGCCAAAACCAACAAGTCTTCAATTGTTTCCAGCAACTCAGGATGACTTTCTTTGTTTTTATCATAAATATCCAACAGGTCCCCACTAAATGCAAAAAGGTCCGAATTTACTTCTTCCTTTGCTTTATCAAATTTGGTTCGAATTAGATTCAAGATTTCCTGCATAAGACAGATGATTGGAGAATGCATTGAACAGATTTGAAATGAAATTAATACAGAAACAAGAGCCTCAAGACTACCTCCAAGTTATTTGACCTACGAGGCTTCCATAATGGAAAAGGCCGTACACCTTTCGAGTTCAGCTCATGAGAAAAGCTCTTGATGTCACCAGGAAACCTCTTTCTTGGAGCACTGGTCATACGAAGTAAAGCTTGATAACGAGGCGATTCTGACTCTTTAGGATTTTCCAATTCATATGAATTCTAGAAAGATAAACGTCAAGTCACCAAGGTCACTAAGAACTCATATATACATAGCACATACTCTCTTTTTTCGGTAAGGAGAAAGGAATACCTCTAGTGTGCAAACTTCTGAGCTTCCTACAGGGCCAGGTATGCTAGGTGATACCTTAAATTGACCTGCTTTGTAACATCAAAATCAAACTTGAGAAGCAAGAACTGAAATACCAGCGAGTGCCACGATAAAATGCAAGAAGTTCTAGGATGAGATGGGCACAAGTCACACAAGATACATTCAACAACATGATCAAGAGAATTTTGAGCATCTGAAGCCATACCAGTTCCCGATGCCAGCAAAGCGGGATTGCTGCTTCTTAGCAGTCCAATATCAGAAGATATGTGATCAACTTCTAGCTTGCTACTTCCAGCTTCCTTCTTGCCAGTATCCAACTTCGACAACTTGTAACACGGTAAGACCGGAATTGCATTATCATTCTCAAAACCGAAAAAAGTTTCCTGCGGTAACGGACCAGACCTCGTCTTGATTCTATTCAAACCCAAAGATGAAGCCATAATAGGCGAAACCGACGCCGATTCCTCCTTCACGTTAGACGGCGCCGGCGTTTCAACAATTGGTTTCTTCACCTCAGAACCAGAAGATGACAAGTTCGATTTCCCGGGACTAGAAGACTGAACTTCGAACGAAGCTTCTTTACCCTTTGATGAACCATCCTTCTTCGTATTAGGGCTCCGAGTTTCCTCTTTGGAATTTGATTTCGGTTTCTTCTTATCGGATCCACTCGGAGAATTGGAGCCAACAGATCGTGGACTGTTATTGCTATTGGGACTAGAAGATCCCGATTTCTTCGAGGAGAAGAAGAGTTTGCTCTTGAACACCATTTTTGACTTCTCCCAAGAGATTTCAAACCTAAACCTTACCACAACAAACACGCTACCGCAAAATTCCAAACTTCCATCTCCAAGTCAAAAGTCGCTATGTCTCTTATCTTCAATCTATGTTTAGATTTCAAAACCTTGAGAAAATTCAAAACAAAGCTTTCGATGAATCGACGAAGAAGACGACGGTCGACGGACGTAACAGTTTAGTAGGAAACTAATCTTTTATTAAAGCCTAAAACGAAGAAGATTAGGGGAAAAAAAATAGTCAAACCTGTTAAAGACGAAACTTGACTTTGATTAAACGTTAATGACTTTCAACTGAAGATTAAGGACTAAGGACTGCATTTTCTTATTTTATATGCATAAATGAGTAAAGTAGATAAGACTATCAATACATTTTCTTGAAGATTTAGTCATAAATGAATTTATTGTGACTTAAGAGTTTTAATTTCTTGGAAAAAAATAGAAAGAAATTTATAGTTTTGAATCTTTGGATTGTTATTATGGCTGTAAATGGTAACATGGGTGTTGAGGAATTCTTGAGGAATTTTTGAAAAATTAAAATTGGTTACATCATTTGCATGTTGAGGAATACATGAGGAATTTGTGAGGAATTGTTGATATTTCAAAATTTTATATTTGTTTTTAAGTTGTTAAATAAATTAATCAATTTAACTATTATTAAAACTAAATGATAATTAAATTATAATATTTAATTTAATAATAGAAGACTTCTACTAAAAGTTATTAGTAAGAAAAATTATAAACTAGAAAAATAAAATAGTTTAATTTTTATTGAAAAAGTAACAATTACTAGTTTATTTTATTATTTTATGCTTTTATATGATATTTACATTTGATAAAAAGATTAAATGTATCACATTCCTAATATTTTACAAATTTGAACTTTTTAATAAATTAACTTATTATCTCATGTTTAATAAAATTATTAAATTATATAAAATTTCAAGTTTAATATTTTCATTTGTTTTTTATTTGCTCTTGTTGACAAAATAAAAAATTGGAATCTATATTTTCATATTTTTGTTAACTAATTAATTAATTTTGAAAAATTCAGTCAGATTAAGCCGTTACCATTTGAACTCGAAGATATTCAGCCAGATTCCGCAAAAAATCATCATTAAATTCAGCCAGATTCAGCAATTCAGCTAAATTCAGCTGGATTCCACGGTTACCATTTACACCCTATATAGAAGCTTTCGCGCGTTTTTTATACATCTGAATTAACAAATCTAACAAATTTTAAAATTTTAATTACCGTTGAGATTTTATATATTTATACTAAATCGAGTAATAATTTACTATATAAAATATTTATAAAGTTATAGTTTTAACCGATAGAAGAATATTTTGTGCGTATTTTTGTTTAAAATTGAGTTAATCAATCCAACTAATTTTAAACTTTTCATTACCATTGAGTGGAATCGAGTAATATATATACTAATTAGTTTTAATTAATATTAGAAAATTTTGTGCATATTATTATTTTTATCTGAATAACTAAATCTAACAAATTTTCAACACTGGTGGAATGTGATATATTCAAAATCCACTAAAGTAATAATTATTAGATACAAATTTAAAATATTATAGTTATATTTAATGTTAGAAGATACATCTATACAAATGATTTGATATGGACTCAATAAATAGTTTTGTAATTATTTACTTCTAATTAAATTAATTTAATATATATATATTTTAAAATTAATTCAATATATATATATATATATAATTATTTACTTCTAATTAAATTAAATTAATTCAATATATATATATATATATATATATACACATAAAAATTTCAACTTCCACCTCTAATTTCCAATATATATATATATATATATATATATATATATATATATATATATATATTGGTAGCAAAATAACATAAAATTCTATGTATTTTATTGGAAGTATATGTGGGAAAATGGGTAAAAAATCTAATATTGTCAAATATCATTTAAATAACCCTCACCATTTTGTTTAAGGTCTTTAAATCCTCACCTTTTGATTAACGGTAAACTAACCCAAAAATTGCAACCATACAAATCATTTTTTTTATAGTAAACTAGATAAGGCCCGCCTAAATAGGCAAGACCAAACAACCATCACCGCTGTCTTGAGCATCCTGAAAGAAAGAGACAAAACATGATACAAATTAATGAAGAAGATGACAAACCTATAACTCATTACAAAAAATAAACAGGACATGTATATGTGTCTCTACATGTACCAATTATGTACCAATCTTGTCATATCGTGTACTACATATACCAATTATGTACCAGAAAACGTGCATCCCCACAAAGTATCAAACCTTTCATATTCGGATGACTATTCGAAGTGAAGTACTTTGTGGCAAGTTCTTCAACCTTGTCATAATAGGACAGGTATGCCATGTCCACTCGGACTTGGTGCGACCACATGAGCTCAATAAGGAACGTGTAAGTGTCGTGAAACTCATGACGATTATCTCTTATAGTTGCGAACATAATACATTTTCTGTCCATAACTATGACGCCATAACAGTCATCTTCATCAAGAAGTCGCTGGAGAGCCGCAATATGAAACCTGCTGTCGAACTGATAAAGAGATGCGGTCATGGGCCCGAATGGCTCAAAGTTTGGCTCAAATTTTCTAGTATATGTAACTTCGTGGCCTTCCTCATTCAAAACAGTCCTGGTATAAACCGCCAAGCCAGCATAGTGTACTGTATCAAGCTCTTTTAGCATCTTTTTTGCAGAGTTAATGGCCCAAAAGTACCTAGAGCGATCTTCATTGTTCTGAATATCCCGAGCACTTCCATATTCGGTGTTAAGCTTGTTGATGACTCGGGAAATAGGATCGGAATATGGCATAATCAAAGAGAACATGCTCTTGTTATTTCCTACATGAGCAACATCAAGGGTCTTAAGCTCATTCTTAAGAAGCCACATTTTAATATTCACTCTGCGGCCAACCATCTCCAAAGATCAAAACGAGATAAAACTGAGAAAGCCTGCCAAATTTCAAAAGTTGAATCAAAAATTAAAAGATATATGTGGTTTCTTCAAAACTGGGCTTCTATTGAATCAAAATGAGCTATTTCTCCTTGTAATCGTGAAAAGTAAGATAGAGATTTAGATAATTCTAAGTTGGTTTCCATGGATCACGATAAAGATTTCACTTGATAAAATCTTAAACTTGAGATCATGAAGAATACTCGATAGTGATTTATTACTATATATAGACGCATATATACAAGAAACTATACAGTCGTATATACATGTGCTTCAGAAAACCCTAATCGCAGAAGAAGATGAATCCACCTAGTCCCGTCGGAGAAGAAGGCTTGTCGCTGAAAAGCCAAAAGAAACATATATATTAGGGTTAAAGATAAAGAAATTGAAGCAGACATTGGAGAATATAACCATTTGATTTCCCCAACAATATGGTTTTGATTGAATCAAACTAAGCAATTTTCTCTACATAATCGTGAAAAAGATAAAGATTAAGATCTTTCGCTTAAATTCCAATCGATTTCAATGGAAAAAGTTAAATATTCACTCGATATACCTTCAATTCTATAGATCTTCTTGGAAAAAGATGAATTTGAAGGAGAATTCAGAGAAATCCAATCGCAGTCGTCTCGTTGGAGAAGAAGATGAATCCAATTTTTCAATTTCCCGCTTGTCTACTTCTTTCTTAATTGCAAATAAACCACACACACAGATATCTACATATACATTTTTGGAGGAAATTTTGGTTTTTAATTCTTGTGGGTCGGATTAATGACCCGGTTTAAATGTATCCGGATCCTGGATAAAGCATTTAAGGAATTTTTTTTTAAAAAACCGACATTATGTCTTTAATTACCCACTTAAACTCTGTTTCCTTAACTTCTTCTCACATTAATCGGCTCTTTTTCTATAATCTCTATTCGAATATTTTTTCTCTCAACTAATTACTCTCAACATACCTTAAAAAAACGACACAATCTTTAAAAATATCTCAAAATCCTCATTTCATCTCTATTTAAGTTAATATTTTGAAATCAAAAACGATTTTCACATATTTGCCAAAATTCTAGCCACAATCTTGCTAAAAATTTACACTATACATATTTCTTCCAAATAGAAATATTCATACCGAGTAATTTAAAGAAATTATTTACTACCTATACAAAATCCGAATTGCAGCATATTCCTAAAATAAATCGATTACAAAGATTTGATTCGAATTTAGTTAAGGTTGCAAAAATATTTTCTTTGGCTACCACGACTTTCGTAAGCTAATCGTCTCATGCCTATATATACTCTTTAGCTTCACTTCTCATCACACCATCGAACACACAAAGCATTTGCCCACCAAGTGTTAATATGTTTAGCTATGATGTTTTACAGTATTATCTTTACTTTTTCATTTATTTTAAGAACTTGTAGATTTTTAAAATTATTTTCATATGAAAGTATGAAACTATTAAATTTTATATCGTATAATTAATAAATTTTGTAAAATTCACAAGTCCAAATTATAGATGAAAATAGAGTTCTTAAGTTTGTGAGAGAATTAAGAGAATTCAAAGTAAACAAAGGTCATCAATGTGAGATATGTGCTAATATTGCCATTCCTCGAAGGATTTGTTTTTTACTTGTGTGCTTTATCCTACACGGAGAACGAGATTAATCAAAAAATATTTATTTATTTTAACTAGATTTTAAGTTTGAGGTAAATCAACATCACGAGTTTTCTCTTTCACCAAAATAATTTGAACCTCATCTATAACCAAAAAGAAGAATAATATTGTTCATGGGTTGTATTTCTATTAAACCTTCTGCTAACTTTGTCACTAAACCCAAGAACTTAGCTTCATGTATGCAAGCCAATTCATGAAACTAATATTTGCCACATAGAAACTACAATCAATCACTTTGTTCAATTTAACTACAACAAACATACACACAATTTTGCATTTTGTATGGATAAGAAGGTGTAAGAACAATAATGAATGACGTTGAACAAAAATGAATGACGTTGTGTGCTACCATTTAGTCTATTCATGTTTTCCTTTTTTCCTTGTGCATTTTGCTCAGTTAAGTGTTAGAACAATATTAATGTCAGTAAAACAATGTAGATATAAACATTTATAGCTATTTGCGTCGGGCGTGAAAACACCGGTTTTTAGCTTTAAATCCTATTTGGATATGTGGCACTCTCTTAAGTGCTGACGTGTCACTCATATGGAGAGAGTTGACCAACTTTTATATATATGATTAGGATTTAACCCATTATTACAAAGTAAAATAGTCATCTTTTCAAGTCTCTTTAGCTCATTACCACACGATTCATCTTTTTGTTCATAGGCGGCTAGGCGGTCGATTTTTAGAACATGGATCTTAGTATCATCAATTATTCCTATGTGGTATATTTTTCATTCGAAATATATTTTTAGTCATCAATCTTAGCGGTTAAATAAACTATATAAAAGTAAAAGTAAAGATATACAGTTGGTTTAACGTGTTTGTAAAGAGATTTTGGAAGTGGTGGTAAAAAGCATATTTCAATGGTAAAAAAGTGAATGGGTGTAAAACATATTTTTAGTGGTAAATTTTATAGTGATTTGTAAATTTTTAGTGGTTTGCATATAAATTTTAATCTGAAGAATGTATTTAGTTAAAATATTTTTATACCCGCATGTTTAAAAACAAAAAAAAAAAGAGATAAAGACTATAAAAAGAAAAAAAATTTCAATTTTTTTTTTGTTTATTCTCTATAAACATTAAAAAGAAAACTTCTAAAACTAAAATTTAATTTGTTTCTGAAACAGAAAAATATTATTCAAGGTTTTGTGCATCATTCACTTTTTAAAAATTTGGAGATCAATTATGTAAAGGAAGTCTTATCAAAATTTGAATGAAAAAATATAATTAGAAACAAAATAATAGAAGCATAAGAAAAATAAAACATTTAATTTCTGATTTTGTTTTCACGGTTCGTCTAATTTTGTTTTTCATTATTTTGTTTCTTTTTCATGGATTATGACAAAATTTAGATCACAAACCCGCGTATATGCGGGTCCTTAATCTATTATATGATAATAATTAAATTAGTAGTGTGCCATGTGCTAATGCTTATAAAAGAAATAAAAACATTTTAATGAAAGACTTAATCAAACCTCTTTTAGTCGTCATAGATTTCAACCAAAAATTTACAGGTTCAAGAATCTTGAAGGAGACAAAGAGAAGAATCTTGGAGGAGACAAGGATGACAAAACTCGTTTCTAAGACTTTAACGAGGTTGATCTCTCAAAGTCAGTACATGTCTTCTTCTACTACTAGCAATCTCCCTGCTACTTCCAATCTTGAGACCCAATTGCTTTCTTCAGTTCCACCACCCGCAAGTACCTTGCGCATGCTCTCTCTCGTCTAATTTGTGATTAAGCTCTGAATCTTGGTTATGCATATATTCACGAAGATGGAATTTTTGTTTCTAAAAATGTTTTGCAGAGAAGAAAAGAGGGTCAGCGTTGTTATGGTACTTAGTTGGATTCACTACTTATGGTCTCGGTGAGACGTATAAGTTCCTACAAACAGATTTGGTCTGTGATTTTCATTATATATATATTAACCTAATCGAATATATGTGTTGTTCTTTGAAATGCTAAAGAATTTGTTCAAACTCTTTTTGTTTCAAGTACAAGAAACATCTTGATTTCAGACGACAATGCTTGGAAACGAAACCAATGAAGCTCAATACAATGAAGAATGTGGATGAGTTAGGATTTCGACGGGTGGTATGCAAAGGCGTTTTCGATGAGCAAAGATCGATCTATGTGGGTCCAAAGCCTAGATCCATGTCCAAAGGTTCTGAAAATGGCTTCTATGTCATTACACCTCTTTTGCCAATCCCTAATGAACCAAATAGGTGAGGGCTTTACTCTCTATATGTGCAAACCAAATTAAAGTCTTTTTGATCTTGATGCAAATATCTTGTTGCTTGTGTATTAAAGTGTTGTTGTTTATGTGTTTGGATGCAACATCTAAACTAGACGCAAATACTTGCAAATTTTGTGTCTCTTACAAATAAGGTTGCCTTCAAAATGCAAAATTAATTTTAGAAATGAACCAAAACAAACATGGTCTAACTAATTTTTCTTCTTCCTTTTGGCACTAGTATGAAGTCCCCTATTCTAGTAAACCGCGGATGGGTTCCTTCAGATTGGAAAGAAAAGTCTCTAGAATCTCTAGGTACCGGTGTTGTCGTTGCTGCTGCAAATGAGGCTAGAAAATCTAATAAAATACTCTCCTCTCAACAAAATCTCTTGTCGAAGTTCTGGTGCAAGTTTAACAACCCAACAATTGCTGAGGTTGGTCTTCATTACATAAACTTAATTGGTACTCAATCATTCATTGCATATTTTGATATCATAGATAAGTTTTTTGGAATTTATTTTTAGAAGGATCAAGTCTCTGGGGCTATGCATGTGGAAGTGGTTGGTGTAATTAGGAAAAGTGAAACTCCAGGCATATATACTCTAGTAAATTATCCAAGTTCGCTTGCGTGGTTCTACCTTGACGTTCCTAAACTGGCTCAAGCAATGGGATTTAGTGAGGACACAATGTATATAGAGAATATTTACAAAGATATGGATGAAAGTAGACCATATCCAGCTCCGAGAGACGTTGAGAACTTGATTCGTAGTAAGGATATACCACTGGACTATCACTTATACACAGTTTTATGGTAACTAGCAACATAACTTCGACTTATTGAACTAATTATTACTACTGGTTTTTGTTTGTTTATTTATGGTGATTGTTTCTACGTGCAGGCATTGGAGCTCCCTGACTTGCTTTATTAAGGCGTCATCGATTTTAATGCGAAAATTTACAAAATCTGATCCTGTTGGTATTGAGCCAATATTGATTCCGATTTGTATTCTATTTTTTATATGTACCAAGATATACAGTCTTCGTAACTTATTTTGTAAAGTGGACACTATTGGTGTTGGGTGTCTCACTAAACTCGAGCCAGGAAAGGACATGCCCAATGAAGGATGAAGATCGTTCACCTGAAGATTGAGGAGAGGATATGGATTGTATAAGCAAATGAGAAGACAGAGAGAGGAAAATTTCATTCCGTATATTCAATCCATTTCCCCCTATTTATCTCTTAGAAACATCTCGCATCTGAAACGTCGTCATTTGTACTCTTCACTTCAATTTATCAGTAAAACAACATCAGTTATTACAACGATAGATTACTTGTTGCCCCATAGGTTTGTGGTCTAGTACTGGTACTCTTGCTTTTGTGCTTGAGGATGACGATTAGTGTGAACAATGAGCAGTCTACATCGTTAGTTGATAGTTTATCGTGAAACACTATAGGAACTACCGGACTAGGGTGGGTAGGATGTTTTGGACATGATTTAATGTAAATACTAGTCATGGATATGTATCTTGGAAAATAAGCATCCACATCGACTGTTATGATTGATGAATGGATTATACATTCTCGCGGACAATGACGACTCGAAGTTTATTTTTAATGCCTAAACCCCACAACTTATATATTTTTGTCCATATTTTTTCATCTTCTCACATTACATAAACAAAGCGGAATCAACTAGACTCTAAGATAGGAAACATAATACATACGAATCCAAAAACGGAACAAAATGCAACAACTTAAACTTGAAATTTAAGGAACAAGCCACGCCAACAAAACTCCTTCACTCTTAGATGATCAAAGTAAACCGCATAAGACAATATGAGAGGAAAATGGCCGACCCCAAACATTTTGTAGAATGTCTTTTCATACAAAAGAAATGATACTATGCATTTTAGATTTGAAATAACAAAAAAATCAAATTATCTACTTAGATAAGTCTATTAGCTGTTTCTTACTTTGACATATACGGTGTTAGTCAACTGTCCAACGGAGTTGAATTAGACGAATGACGTAGAATGTGGCTAAGCAAAACGATATAATTTTAGTCGTTTTGTTTGTGTAGTGTACACAACAAAACGACATGTTTTAAAATTCAAAATAAATTAAAATTTGATTGTGTTTTTTCGACATGTTTTATCCCCAACAACGACTAGCGATCGAATAAAAATAAAACAAATGTTAAAATTATTGGTTAGAAAATGAAAAAAACTACTATTTTGTTTTACACTATCTAGGAAAATAATTAACAGACACCTTCACTATAATGTTTAGTCTAGTAACTCAAGTTTGAAAAATGTCATACAGTAATTTATTCTCCTAGGAAGGGACACCAGATTTTTGATTCTTGAAAGGCATGTAAGCCAGGTGTTTTTTTTTTTATTGAAATCTTGCGCATGTGACAAAAATACAAAAACACCCTTTAAACTAGTATCTTTTCTTCCTAATTTTTTTCTTTTGGGTCTAAATGGTAACCGAGAAATCTGGCTGAATCCGGCTGAATTGCAGAATTTGGCTGAATTTTTAGTGATTTTCAGCTGAATCTAGCTGAATTTTTACATTTCTAAATGGTAACTGCGGAATTTAGCTGATTTTTTTTTTTTTGTGATTTTTGGTAGAATCTGTCAAAATAATTAAGACTTTAACTGAAAAATATCGTAAAATAATTATGAATCTTAATCAATAGAATAACTAATAAATATCTAAATAAAATAGATAAAATTATCTAATTGTCTAAGTAACTCTTATATTATAAATAAATATCTAAAATTAATACTAATATAAATAATATATTGGTTAGCAAAATTGAAAAAGTAGAGATGATTAATGAGTGATAAAAATGTAAACATACCCTATATTTACATCATCAAGAGAGTCGGCTAACATATTTTAAGGTTAATGCATTTAAAGGAAAAATAAAATTGGTAGAAGATTTTTTGAAACAAATTCGCAGAATGTGCTTCATTTTTTAGGATAACAATCTTTAAGTAAGATTATTTTGAAGCATATATTGTTTATTTCAATAAGAATATAATATGGAAAACTACCATAAAAACATGGAGATTACGTAAATAATTTATAAAGTCAATATTCGAAAATTTATAGAAAAACTAATCGCTGATGCTAATATTCGGAATAATCCATAAAAACATAGATTACATAAATCAATTAAATAAGAATATTGGTGTGAATCAATATTTTCTGATTTTCAAAAATATTTGCATCAAAGATTTAAAACAATGGTATTAAATTTTATTTTAATTTTTTTGAAAATGAAAATAATCGAATTTAGAAGAATGTATATTCCTAAAGCTTGTAACAATTTGATTTGAAATAGATTAATTTCTTTGGCTCTAAGCCTCTAACAAATAGAATTTGGAGATATAGTAACTATTATAATACGTTATAAAAATATATGTTCTTTTATATAATTAAAATTTAGTTTTGTGATATTTTTTTAAATATAATGAAAACTACCCGTCTAAAAAAAATATATTTCAAAATTTATATCATTAAAATTCTGATTAAAATGTATAATATTATAATCTATACTGGTAATATTTTCTAGATATTTACAAATCTAAAATCTAAACATCATTGGTTGAATATGCTATATTTTAAAGGATGGAAGTAGTTAGTTTAGATTATATATGACAAATATGATAAATTTTTTACCATATTTGGAAAATCAAATTTTAAAATCGTTTTGTTTTTCATGTGTACTTAACTACTAATCAGAATTAATAAGCATAGTTTGGTTATGGAAATTTTTCAAAATTAAAGTAAATGATCATTTGTTATCAAATTAGATTACCGTTTTGGGAATATCTAATAATATATTACCAAAATAAATAAGTTTACATATATACAATTTCGAATTAAATAGCTTGATTTGTTATGGAACCTTCCTTAAACGATTTCTAAAAATATAGGGTAGTTATTAAGTTATTAATTAAATAAATAAGTTTATATATATACAATTTCGAATTAAATAGCTTGATTTGTTATGGAACCTTCCTTAAACGATTTCTAAATATATAGGGTAGTTATTAAGTTATTAATTTAATTTCGGATTTTTTTAATTCAAGATCCGCGTGTTTATCCGACTATACTAACGGGTCAACCCAAGATCCGCTGGCTTTTTATCAATATATTGTCACAAATGTCCTTTTTTGATTTTCTTTCCTTCTTCAAATTTAAAAAACCAATGGCATCTTATGTAATATTTTACAACATAAAGGTCTTTTATCATTTAGTGATTCCCAATTAATAGTATAGATTAAAAACAGTTAATGATTTTTAGTATCTTTTTAATAGTGATTTTGTTGTAAAATATTGAATATGTGAACTTTAAGTATTTATATGGCCTAAAGCATCCTTCAAACATGTGAACTTTAAGTATTTAAAAACAGTTAATGATTTTTAGTATCTTTTTAATATCTTCATATAATTTTTTATTATTAAAATTTATATAAAAAGTCACATGTTTGAAGGATGCTTTAGGCCACCTAAAACATAGGAACCACCCAGATAATCACCATCACCCCTCCAAATCCCTTCAAACGCTTTGTAGATCTGATATCCTTCTTGTGTGTGATTGCTCACAATATCCATCTTAAAATGTGTATACTCATTAGCCAGCCACTCCACAACATCCCATTCGTCATCTGTATTTCTTTCTTGTTCATTCTTCAGTTTTTGTCTATCTTAGTTCTATCCGAACTCTTCATGACACATATTTTGACATCAAGATCTTTTTTCCTTATCAAAATTACATTAAAAAAAAACTATTTTTATTTGGATTAGAATGTATAAAGAAGAAACTGTATGATGAGGGAGCAATGCGATTGCATTTTTCACCTTACCCAACAATAACAATAAGAAAATATTTAAGCATTTTTATTAAGCTCATTTTTCTATAGATAAATCCCACATTATGATTGTATTCATGTAAGTCTTATTCCAAAAAAAAAAAGACACTTAAAAAAAAAACAAATATTTACAATAGATAAAGGGAAATTGTTAAAAATACCCCTTTTGGTGTGCCCCTTTTCAAAAATGCCCCTTTTAGATGTCCATTTTCAAA
Organism: Arabidopsis lyrata subsp. lyrata; assembly: GCF_000004255.2. NCBI lineage: Eukaryota > Viridiplantae > Streptophyta > Magnoliopsida > Brassicales > Brassicaceae > Arabidopsis > Arabidopsis lyrata. The sequence continues at coordinate 24,656,317 of NW_003302555.1, forward strand.
AATGCCCCTTTCTAAATCTGAAATTTTTATAAAGTTTTATTAGATTTATAAGGTACTTATGGATTGTAACTACTACTTGAAAACTCGATCCAAATATTTATAAGGTTTTATAAGGTGTTTTTAAAGGTTTTACAAGTTATTTTAAAGGATTTTTAAGGTTTTTCAAAGGTTTTACAAGATATTTTAAACGTTTTTAAAGGTATTTAAAATGCATGTATAAGGTATTTATAAAGTATTTATAAGATTTTAGATACATAGAAATGTAGTTTGTGTATGTTTTAATAATATTACATACATATTTGGGTAAGTCTTATATTTTTAAGAGCATTTTTTATAAGGTTTTTAAAAAATGGTATTTTTGAAAAGTGGCATTGAAAAAATGGCATTTTTGCAAAAGCCCCATAAATAAATCCCAAATTTTGTCAAAAACAAGTTCTAACAATATTTACTCTTCAAAAATATAAACAAATATTTACTATAAACAAAAATATTAATATAAAACTTTGAAATAACAAACCATATTGTAATAATATATATTTAACTCTATAATATTATAACATTATATTAATATTATAATATTATAACATTATATCTCTACAATAATTAATTGAGAAGTAGAAACGCACCATATTGAAAGTTAGGGCATTGGAGGCCTGTGGTTAAAAGTTAGAATGATTTGTCCTAAACACCCTTAATGAATTGTTCTTCTCGAAATTTCTCCTTCTTCGTAATTAGGGGTATATAAGTCTAATCGTGTGTTGATCTCTATAATAATGTCCTAAACACCCTCAATTTCGAAATTTTTTGTTCTTAATTGCTAGGGGTATATAAGGCTAATCGTGTTTTGAGATGATTAGTCTTAATCACCCTTAATTTTTTTTTTATATAGTGTAATCGTTGGGGATACGAATGTCATAATGTCTCGACTTTAAGGATTATGGAATCTTAGTTTTAATTTATTTGTTTATTTTTTTGGATAAATTCTATATCTTAGTAGTTAATATTCGTTTTTGTTAGTTTTCTGATTTAGTTTCTAATTAAAAAGTTAAATTTCTTAAGATAATGATTGATGTTTGCCCTAATCTTAAAGCTATATATATTGTTGATCGGTGAGAATTAGGTATTATTTTTTCTGTGCCCATTAGATAGTTTTCACCGTTATGATTTTTTTATACAGCTACGATTCTGATGAATCAAATTGTTTGTCATGCAAATACTGTTTTCATTTACCTTTAGACGTCGTGTGCATATTGTTTGTTGTTTGTTTTATTTTTTTGCATTAATTCGTTGATTTATTGTTTTGCTGATTTGATTCTTTTGATATGTGTTTCAGTTTTGTAGAACGTGGGAGGTTCCATCGACAAAGCTTTCGGACGAAGATGGTTTTGCCGAGAACAGAACGAGGTTTGGAAAGGTATTTCTATAGATTTGGTTTGTATATTTTACATATATTTACCTATTTTAATGTTTGTGTTTCTTTGTGTTATATTATATATTTTTATATGCGATTTTATTGCGTATTAGTTGTCCCTGCATTCATAATTTTTTTCAGCATATATTTTGGATTTTTATTATGTTTTTTTAACCTCTCAGGTTACAATGAGATGTGGGCATACGATCATCAAAGCGTGTTTGTTTCATCGTACAAAAAGTCAGTCTCTAATCTAAACTATATTTTGTATTTATCATGAATTTACATGCTTTTCTTTTTGATTGCTAGAAACCCTAACGTATATTTACTTTCTAAAACACAGAAATCTGTTTTGAAGCTCACGAAAAAACAGAGGTTGCTCGCTCTAATGTCATTATCGTGCAAGTTATCGTCTCCGGTGGCTCTCTAAATCGAGATCGATGTCGAGATTGCAAAGGTATGTCTATCGTGATAAAATTGTAAAATAGAGAGTTTCTTGTGACTGTTCGTGCTGATTCTCTTAGTATTGAGTTTTCGAAAGCTTGCCATGGATGGAAGATGAGCTTTCGGGAGTGTGTTGAAGTATAGGTACAATTCGTTTTTGATTTCATGGACTGCTTTTGAATTTGAGTAAAATTTCGTGAGTTTTAGAGGTCATATATCAATATTGCAGTCTTCTCCTTACTTGAATTGTAGTTTATATGTGAAAATTACACATCGAATAGTTTTATGATACAAATTTTCTTTTTCTCATTGGTCTATAAGTAGTGTGTCTTTTGTAAGATTTGAAAAGAAGAGTATTTTTGTGATGCTTTAAGTGGCACAATCTCAGTGGAGACGTTTTATAATATTTAAGTGTTGTGGTGTTTGCAGAAGAAAAGCTTCAAACTTGCAAGTGATGGCTTCAGGAAAGACACCTGGACTGACTCAGGAAGCTAATGGGGTTGCAATTAATAGACAAAATGACAATGATGTATTTGACGACATGAAACAGCGGTTCCTCGCCTTCAAGAAGCATAAGTACTTTTGCTTTTGCTTTTTCAATGGTTTATAAATTACTTCAAGAAGCGTAAGTAGCAGAACCAATTTCTTCAGTCTTTTGCTTTTTCAATGGTTTATAAATTACTTTTTGCCTTTCTGTTTCTCCCCACCTTATGATATACTCTTGAGCAGGGATAACTTAGAACACTACAAAAATTTGGCGGATGCTCAAGCTCCGAAGGTACCTTTACAATTTACAAATGCTTATTATTGTTCACGGAAGGCTTGAGATATCTTCTGTGGTTTAAATTTTGTCTGGAGAAAGGAATTGTTGCTAACAGTGTAAGCAACAGTTTCTGGTGATCGCTTGTGCAGACTCTAGGGTTTGTCCTTCTACTGTCCTGGGATTCCAACCGGGTGATGCATTCACTGTTCGCAACATTGCAAATTTAGTACCTTCATATGAGGTATAACATTTAGTGCATACTACCATTTTGGTTTTATGGCATGGTTCACATTTTGACATTTTTGAATTTGCCTGTTGCGTGAAGTCGGGACCTACTGAAACCAAAGCTGCTCTAGAGTTCTCTGTGAATACTCTTAATGTAAGCATTTGTTTTTTTTTTTAATTTTGTTGTTACTTGCAGCGTGAAAGAAAGAATCTTCATGACCTAAATGGTGTCTATATATTTAATGTTCAAGAAAGAAAGTGTATTGACCGTCCAATAGCAAGAAATTCAATATCATAGAAGGTATGCAGATATATAAAATACGTTTAGCTCGATATTTGAGGCTTATACATTGGCATGATCAAAATAGAAATTTGGTTTCAATAGTTTATTTTTGTTTTTAATTTAAAATTTATTGTATATATCTCTCATGAATGTGGCCAAACAAATATTGGTTTCAATAGTTAACTGTGCTTTTTCTTTCTAGCCAGATTAAGATAAATGCTTCGACTCTTGGTAAGAGTTATATCGTGTTTGTGTTTTACAATATGCTTAAAAAGAAATTCCATATACAATGTTAGGCCATATTGATTCAGTTTCGGTTCATTATGCAGGAAGTATGCAAACACTTGATGTTGGATGCAGGACTACGTTTTATGTTTTCTACACATATATGGCAGAATATATTGAGTTCAAGTTTTCAAACATAGAACCGAGAAATCAGAAAAGCAAAACTTTTATATTTTTAAGCCGAATTTCATATTCATCGTCCTCTACTACATGAGCAGTGTTGGTAATGTTTAGATTTCATGTTGTACTTATGAATTGGTGCAGGATTTGGATGAACTGAATAGTGGTAGAGAGATGGTTTACGAGAGAATCCAAACTCACTTAACTTGATCGAAGTCATATCAAGATACTGAATGTGGTGCTGTTAATGCTTCTAATGGCCCCATTAATACACATGTCTATGGTACGTACCAAACAATAAGCCATTTAATTCAAATAATATATATCCTTCATATATGAATATAAATTTAATGTTTTACATATAATGACAAGACTGTTCTATAAATTACAACAACGTAGGTGGAGGATGGGCAAACTTGGATTATAATCATCACTACTCATTTGCGCCTTGCAACTTCTTGCATAGAC